>NW_025766121.1:0-65560 GCF_003918875.1 Haliotis rubra
TCGATGCGCATTTAATATCTCGGCCAATCAGAGTTGCTTTTGCATCCGTCAGAAGTCACATTAGAGCGACCGGCCGTCGGCCAATAAACACGTCGAACTTCGCCACCATCGATGCCGATAGAAACGTTGTCATTCAGCATCAATGCTTGTTAAGGCGGTGAAGAGTATCGTTGAATTTACATGTCTTTGTTGAGTAATTAATCCAAAGCGTGACCATTGTAACCGAGTGTATTCTGAGCTGATAAATTCAGATTTGATTTAATCATATTTTATTCAGTCTTCCAAAAGCATTAGGATATACCTAGAGGCAAAAGTTATTTCACATGCAATTTTTCATTTGCAATCTTGGGGAGTAATTTTTGGATATACAGTAGGAGGTGCTAATTAGTTTCAAGTTTGCAGCCAATCAGATAACTTTGCCTGAAAGTTACTAGCCCACAAAATAATTGACTAGCCCGAAGTGAATGTAGCCAAAGTTTTGATCATTAAAGCTGATAATATGATGAACATTTTTCTCAAGCCATAATCTTGCATGATTTAAACGTGTATTATAACTTAACAAGTCGGAGAAAGTGATAGTTACAAAAATGACCCCATAGAAACTCACAAACCAGTCAGGCGAGTGACTTCAAATTTACTGTCCTCGGAGCTGTAGGCGCTATTTCACATACTGATATAGACGAGTGTTAAAATGGTGGGAAGAAACGTAACCAGGCAATTTTGAACTTATTTTGAGGAAAAATGGCCGGCAATGTTCGCTTTAAAGGTTTGATCCTGGACGATGGATGCTTAACATTTCCTCGGTGCAGTCTTAGAAGTGTTCTGGATCGGAAAATATGGACTGTGCGTTCTTGGGTTTAGAAGGATGGGGCAATGCTTACGTTTCTTGCATTGATGTTTGGGTGGTTCGGCGTTCGCAGAGCGCCGTTTGGTGACGTTTCGGTAGTCAGGTTATGGTAGATTTGGCACTCGGTGTGATGCTTGCGTGTATGATCAGGACCGTTAGCGGGACGTGCGATTGTTGAGCAACGTGAACGTTTTGGCTGAGGGATGGACCGAATGGCTGGCTGCGTTTGTACAGGGATCGTAGCTTGCTAGGCGTGGCGGTAATGTTTGGCTATTAGCGATGGGTGTTTGTTGGCCGTATCGTGATATAAAGCGTGAGTAGTCGGATCAGGACCGGACAGTCCGGTGGGTTTTGCGTGGTCGGGATCATGGCCCATTAGCGTTAGCGGATTTGGTCGCGCTCACTTGCGACGAAGCGAGGTTGGCGAGATCGATTCTGGCGGATCTTCCGGGGTCTTGTTTGCCTGCGGTGTGATTGAATAGAGATTTTCATGTATCTATTGAAATGTGATATCATCATCGTCGGTGAAAGAGCGTAATGTTTTCTGAGGGGCGTGGGCTTATGAAATGTTCTATTTATCACATGCTTCCACTTTGCTTAAATTTAAACAATAATAATCGAGAATGTTAGTTAGCGAAGTCAAATGCTGCCAAGTGTGAGACAAAACTATTTTACTTATTTGTTCAGGAACACAGATAAGACATAGTTGAATTATTCGAAAATAAAATAAATATCGAAGACAACTTTGTTTTGTATTAGTTGCTAGATGTTTATTATCATTAAGTATAACGGTCATCACCCATAATATTCTTCCATTAAAAGCGATCATTAAACTCAGTGCTTAGGTAGGAATTCTTAAGAACCAGAAGCGTGGTGTGCGTATTGAAGAAGGCGACGCGATTGAGAAAAATATCAAGTATAATCGCATAAATGGACCGATGCTTCCCACCGATTCCATAGTGGAAAAGGTCCGCCTAGTAAAGGCTTCAGTATGTTCCATTTGTCCGAACCACACACATACACACACACGCATGCGTCGTCATATGAGCGAAATATTCTCAAACACGACGATAAACAATTCCTCAACTCACCTTACTACTACTACTACTGCTACTAATGCTACTACTAATACAATACTAATACTAATAATACTTATAATAATACCACTAATAATAATACTAATACTACTAATAATAAAAGCGGTACCCGTATTTTCACTACTATTTTAGGTTTGTTTATGGCAATCTTGGTTCAGGCTGTGTAATAATGACCGCAACGTTGCCCTATGTCATCCTGGTGATCCTGTTTATTCGAGGTCAGCTCTACCCAGATGAATATTTTACATGCTGTTTACGTGACTACAAGTAGGAACATTAAAACGCTTCATGCTGGTGTGGAAGAGGGTGAAATACAGGAACACAGGAATGGACATTTAGGATTATATATTATGTTTATTATTTTACAATATCGCCGGTGTCCCTTTCAAGGTGTGGTTGAAGCCTGTCTCCAAACCATTCACCACATAATAGTCCGGCCTGGGGATGCATCATAACAATTTTCCAGCTACACCAGGTTCCTTGCCAACTTTCTCCGGAGTAATACTGACCACCGCTAATGTAGTTTCCCTGTGGTGCTTCTGGTGGTTGGAAGCCGTCTATAAGTGCCCTCTCCTAGGTCCCTCTGGGACTATTGTAACTATGGCCAGCTTCTGGGTTCCATTGCCAAGCCTGTCTGGAATTGAGCGACAATACCGCGCTATTGCTGGGTTTCCCTGTGTTGGCTACGGGTATGTGAGCCTGTCTCTAGGGTGCCTCTTCCCACGGGTTGTCTGGGACTGTTGTGGCTATGGCCCGGCTACTTGGATTCATGCCCATGGCATATGGTAATGCTGACCGCTGGTATGGTTTCCATATTGTTGGCTACTGGGGTGTGGGTTTGGGCTATGATGCTTAGCGGTGGCTCACCCTGGGTCATCTTGGGTTGTTGTTTGCTTGTAGTGACTGCGATTCCGTGCCGGCTGTCTTGGGTGCGTGTGGCCGGGGACGCGGTGGTTGCCTGATCTTGGGATTAAAACGGGACTTGTTGTGATGGTAGAAGCTGCTTGGGTTAAAATGCCCGGCTTGATGCGGGTGTTGCGCGTACAGTGGCGGGTTCCATATTGTTTGGCTGCGGATGGAGCGAGATCGCGTCTTGTAGTTGTATAGCAGATACGTGCCGGGTTTGGCTGAGCGGCTGCGGGTTAAAGCTAACAACGTCGGGTGTGCCGCTGATGGTTTTATTGGTACCCAGGTGTGGTTCGGGCTGTCCTGTAGGGTACTCTCTGGAGTTCATCTGCGATTATTGTTACTTTATGGCCCGACTGCCAAGTTCCATGCCAACAATGCTCAGGTAATGCCACGCTAATGTAAGTTTCCTGTGTTAGCTACGGGTGTGGTTGGAAGCCTGTCTATAAATTGCCCTTTTAGGTCCATCTGGGACTATTGTAACCATATTGGCTGCAAATTCCATGCCAACTGTCCCAGGTAATACCACACGCTAATGTAAGTTTCCCTGTGGTAGCTACAGGTGTGGCTGAAGCCTGTCTATAAGTGCCCTCTCCTAGGTCCATCTGGGACTATTGTAACTATGGCCAGCTTCACCAAATTCCATGCCAACTGTATCAGGTAATACCACACGCTAATGCAAGTTTCCCTGTGTTAGCTACAAGTATGAATTTGGAGAGCTTCATCTATAATTGCCCTCCTAAGTCCATCTGCGATTATTGTAACTATGGCCAACTGCAGGATTCCATGCCAACAGCCTCAGGTAATACCACGCTAATGTAAGTTTCCCTATGTTAAGCTACACAGGTATGGTTGGAAAACCTGTCTATAAGTGCCTCTCCCTAAGGTCCCTTTCGGGACAGAGCATTATAACTAGCCAGCTTCACGAAATTCCATACCAACAAGTCTCGAATACCACACTCTAGTAACCAGAAGTTTCCCTGTGTTAGCCAGTTCAGGTTGGACGCGCCTGTCTATAAGTGCCACTCTTCAGTCCCTCTGGAACTGTAGCAACTATGGCCAACTTCACCAAATTCCATGCCAACTGTCCCAGGTAATACACACATGTCTTGAGTTTCCTGTGGTAGCTACAGGTGTGGTTGGAAGCCTGTCTACCAAATTACCCTCTCCTAAGTCCCATCTGAGACTATTGCTTAACTATGGCTAGCTGCACAAGTTCCATACAACTGTGTCCAGTAGAACAGGCCAGCTATATAGGAAATACCGTGCGTGTTTTCATTGATTTGTCATTTGGCTTAGCGGTTGATGGAGAGTCACCCGACTGAAGAGCTGGCGATAATGCTGCAAAAGGTTGTCGAGTCCTTCTGTTTTTCATAATTATTCCAGTTGCCTTCAAAACCAAATGTATGCATACAGTTACCAAAATTATGTATCAATTGTCAAATATTATAAAGACACTGTGCTTGAAAGAATAACTCAAAATTTAGTAGATATCAAAATTTATCAATCATCGTACATGTTTTATGTTTGCGAACTTACCTGGTAACCAGATTCGGGGTTGGCACTTTGGTCTTCCCGTTTGTTTGGCAGGGCGGCTTTATCGGTCGAATTTGGGAATCACAGCGTCGCGTAAAACAACAAACTACAGTATGCTGCGGACCTATGTTTTGCATGATTGTCGTTCGGTGTATGGAATAAGAAAGTTTGTGTTCTTGTAGCTGGCTGGAAATGGGGCCTGTTCGATTATTGCGAAATTGGTTTGGTTTCCATGAGCTGGGTTTCTCCTGTTATAAACGGTGTCAGTTTCGGGATGTAATGGTTTCCGAAAGTGAGCTGGTTTCCTTGGTTTATAGGCGGGTTGGTGGACAGCGATGGGACGAATCGTTTGTTTGATGTCGCCGTCTGTTGTATGGCACAGGCGGCAGAGGCGTCGGTTTGGGACTTATGTAGGCTCGTTTTTGATGTTGTATGAACGGCGTCCGGCGCGCGGGCGAGACGTTTCATTTACAGGCCGAGGTGGTCTTCAGAAGCGTACGGTCATAGGGATTGGTGCGGTCGTTTATCGTAGTGCTGCCGAAACTGGCTCATGCTGCGTGCTTGTTCGCGGGGACCGTACCATAGATGCGTTCCCAGGCCTGGTTTGAAACGTTCATTTACAGCGTCTGGTAGGATGCCTTCCTGCGACGGCTCAGGAGGAACCGAGGCGACGACAAGACCGCCGTGTTGTGCGACAGCATGTTCCGGGAATCCTTCATTAAGGCATCCGAAACAGCAAGCCAGACGAGTAGGAACACACGGTAATCGATACTGATACAGTACGCCGACGTCTTAACGGAACCTCCAATTGCCGTTGACCTTACCGTGGATATCCCACCCTCATCATCAGCGTGAACCTGCGCCGTATCGTACTCAAACCAATAATATTTATGGAAAAGAAGACTCATAGAGGATGTTCAAGCAATCATGGTATGAGTGGAATAAAGGCCTAAGACCATTAGAGTCAATCCCTGTTCAGAACAACAGTCCAGGAGAGAGGCAAGGATCAAAGCGGTGCGCTACATCGTCAAACTCTCAAGGCTTCCCTACGACGCACCATAATTGCCACATCACCGGAACAAGATTTTCCAACATGATAACGCCGGAGCCCATACTGCCAGAGCTAAACGGGACTTCCTACAGCAGAACGGTGTCAACATTATGCAGTAGCCAACTGCCAGTCTGATTTAAACACAGTTGAATATCTTTGGGATGAAATTCAGAGGAGACTGAATCATGTCGCCAGGCCGAACACAGTCGATTTATTGCCAGGCCTTTCTCAGAGTGTGGTTCAAGGTGCCAGTGGCCTTCATCAATCGATTGGTGGACTCCATGCATAGACGCTGTGCTGCAGTTATTACGCCGCTCGTGGTGGTCACATTAGATACTACTGAAGTCAAGAGTCTGAATGAACTGCAAACGTTCACGTAATGTCTTGAAATTAAGCTGAGTTATTTATTAATGTGTCAAGATATTGTACCTCTTATTATATCCATTTTGTAATGATTTACGCAGTTACTGTACCTCTCTAATTTTGAATTGGTACTGGGGTTTTGCTGCTGAGTATATATGAGGAACAAATTGAATAAACAGCATTGCCAAATCATAATATTTTGGTCATTTTATCAGTGAATTAGCGAATAACAGAGATGAGATGCTTTGAAGCAAATATTTTGCGTATATGTAATTATACTCGTTACAAGTAATTATATGTATGCAAGTTACATAAAATAGTCCTGTTCAATAGACTGGGGCTTTAAATAATAGTCTCCTAGTACTCAGTTGATTTTTATCATTATTTTGGTTCCAGAAACTCCTGCTCTATTTTGCCACAAGATCTTTTCCGCCATGTTTGATGTTTGTGAGGAGAACGCGAAACCGAAACTACGAAACATGCCTCGGAGATGGTTTCAGTTTCAAGACAAGTTTAGGTTTCGACATACACGGGGTGCATGGTTTTCCAGAAACCCAAACCGGTTTAGCATAATCGAATAGTCCTAAACTTTTTGTGGTGCTAACACAAAATGACTGCATGTGGAATCTACGCAGATAAAGTGGTTTGCCAGTTGTTTAACATGGTGGGATCTTTGCACGTTGGTTGCAGAGAGACTTTTGATGGTCAGGGACCGTTCATGGTGTTGGATGAGGGTGAGTGGGTTTGTAGCAGCAATTTATGTGGCGGTGGTTGGCGGAAGTGGGGGATAGCTTTGTGCATGGAATGTGGGGATCGTTTCATTTGCGTAGCGCTTCTTCATAAAGTCATCGTCGTAGCATACTTTGGCCATGCATTGGACACGGTCGGCTTCTTCCTGGCTATGTGACTTGCGTTTTTGTGGAACATTGAGACTGCATCAGGCTTTGGGTATGTGAAATCCGTCAGCATTTTTTAGGCATACAACATCAAGATTTTAGATGCGGTTATAGTCATGGGTTGTCACCCAATGTTTGTATTGCATTCCAGGAATGCGATTTTCTGCGTTCATGTGTGAAGGTACAAGCATGTTTGCTGGTCTGGTTGTGTTCTCATGCGGATGCATGTCACGCCAGAATGATATTGCCAATAACGGATGTTGTATCATCAGGCGCTTATAGTCCTTACCTCGTATACATCTACCCTTATCTGGAGATATCACTAAGGTCGATAATTCATCCATGGAAGTTCCGGGTTAGAATTGGTCTTCAACAACACATGCTTGTCGTAAAGGCGACTAACGGGATCGGATGGTCAGGCCCCCTAACTTAGTTGACCTATGACATCGTATCCCAATTGCGTAGGATCGATACTCTTACTGTTAATCCACAAGTTATCTGGTTTCGAACTCAGTTATTTACAGACTGCCGCCACATAGTTGAATATTGCCTGGTGCGGCGTAAAACTAATCTCACTGACACATTTTCAATAGGGCGTTCACTTTATTCTATCAGGCAGTAGACGATATTCTCCAAAGAGAACTATTACGACATCCTTAGCTACTTGACAGTCAAGCATAACATTCGTCACCCTCGTCCCTTTCTGTACCCTCAGAAGACTTGACCTATCGATGCTTGTTATGAGCGAAAATACGACAAATAATTACAACGCGCATGTGGTTAGGCGCTTTGATAAAATAATCAGTACTTAAATCGATTATGTCATTATGTGTTTGTTTAAAATGCAAAAAATATATCGTCATATTTAAAAGAGTACAAAAAGAACGCATTTTGGCTAACATAACTGTGTTGCCTCATGTGGCAAAAAGATTTTAATGGAAAATTAATGCCATGGATGGTGAGAGATAAATACACGCACGTTCGCTTGTTGCCATAACGGCTGTCACGATGCAACTGAGTCTATTTCTGACGATCTTGCGGGCTAGTTTTGGAGGTGTACGTGCGCTTTCAACATTGTTGGAAGTGTAATTATGCCGTACTTCACGAGTTTCAAAATAATAATAATGTATGTAACGAATCAGCATCTTTGACAGACACGTTTCGCATCTCTGGGGATATTTTGGTCTGACGTTTTGGGGCATTTATATTTTTTTCAGCGTATTCATTTCAAAATTCCACCAAGGGTATGGCAGCAAGGTTACACGAATGTTCCGGTTTCGAATATTTTAAAGCCATTTTGAATATCTACTTTGAAGTTCAATAAAATAAATCCCATTTGTGATTCTTAAAACGTGTTAGAAATATATATTTGTAAAGCTGCTAATATTGCTAATACTGCTAAAGTTGAAAAGCTGCTAATATTACGTTACAATATGTCTTTAACAAATATTTGTTCTCTTGTTTTGAAGGGCGGTGGAATGGTGGTTAAAGCGTTGGCTCGTCATAGAAGACCCGGAGTTCGAATCCTACATGGGTACATTATTATTGAAGTAACCCATTTTCTGGTGTCCCCGCCATTGATGTTTAACGGAATATTTATGAAGCGTGGAAGCCAGAGCTCTGTCGGTCACTCTTGTTTGGTTGTACATCGAGGGTTTGTGCTTTAAGGTGATGTGCGAGGAATTGGCTTCGGTGAGTGTTCAGTAAGGTGGAATCAAGCAGAGATAGGTTATCGTTCTTGTTTGAGAGTGGTTCTGCGATCGTTTTAGCTCGCGAATGTAAATCCTTCGGAGGGGCTGGTCGCTGTTCGACGTCGAGATGACACGAGATGGTCAATAATGTCGGCGTGTGGTTGTGCATTTTATCGTCTATTAAGTCATATTTCGCTGTCGCGCAATTTGGAATAAGAACTGGTTCTTGAATATCATCTTGACACCCGGAAATCTGGTACTAAGTAGGCTGGGCTGTCTCATATTGCATGTTGGCGCTCCAAGGGCAAGAGGAGCCAGTTTAGTACCGGAAGCGCCTCCGGGCTTACAGGATCTATGAATCTGTGAATGGAGAGTTGAAATGAAATACACCTACCAAACTATGAATGAAACATCATCTGGTTGTTCTCCAAACTACAGTTTTCCTTTTAGTATTATATTTTTTGTCTTATTAGCTCAAATTTTGTGTTAATTTATTTTATCAAGTTCTCTCATGCCAAACACCTCCTTGGACAGGTATCCCTCCCTACGAGATAGAGAGGTTCAACGCAACCCTACTGTTTAGTGTCTTTTCTCGCCGGACTTCTACATGATGGGTCCGAAACGCGAAGGTCGGCAGGACGATCCGACTCATATCCATATAGATCATCTCTTATAATGGTATGTGACTCTTAATTTCAGAATAGAGGTGTACGTGTTTCAGTTGGTGGACTGGTACATAGTCACCATCTTCATCACTATGGCTTCTGCTCTTCTGGAGTGTGTCATAGTTACCTGGTTGTATAGTAAGTAACATATATACTGAGTCAAAAAAGAAACTACTAAAATGTAATTTGAAAAATAATGAAATAATTTTTCTCTGATGGATACATCTATGTATCCGAAATGGGATCCTTATCTTTTCGACTCCTAGAAAAACGTTATCAAAACCCACTCAAACCCATCCATTCGTCGTGCAAATGACGTTAGTGCCATCAGGTTTTGCACGACGTGCAGTCGATCACGTGATCTTCGCATCAGAAGTTTTCTTCATATGCACGTGTTTGCGGTGGCCTCAAGAAGTTAAAAAACACTTTTTAAATACAGTTCTAACGGTACTTGAGTACCGCCATTGTCAAATGTGCAACGTGAACGATGCCGTTAATGTTGCAAGCGGGAAGATCAGTTATTGACGTCGCAAAACAATGGGATGCAACCGTCGTGCTGTGTATGACTTGGGAGGTCGTCTATAACAAACTGGCACCACTTCTGATCGCCCAACGTCAGATTACGTGTGACGTCACGAGCAGAAGACAAATCCGTCGTCCTGCGTCACCTACGGCTACACGAACCAGGGCTGGGATGTTTGAGGTCGACTGTCTCACAGACCATTTGAAATCGGTTGCGGACTGCCAATCTCATTCCTGAACGTCGCGTAGTGGGCCAATATTGACGCCGTTTCATCAACATCAGCGTGCTGTTGGTAACGTCACCTCCGATGGACCCAGGACTCGGAATCGAGGTCTTTGGCGATGAGATCGGGTTTGCCGTCAGATTCTCGGACGGCAGGCATAGAGTCTGGAAACGACGTCATTGAACGGTATGCTTGATATTTGTGTGGGGAGTCGACGGGTTGGGGCGGAAGCTGCATGGTGTGGGGTGCTTTCTGTGGGAGACAACCGTTCCCGACTTCAGGTCATCCGTGGAAACCTCACGGCTGCCTTGCGCACTCGACCGGGTGTACCTGGACTCGTTCGTTTTTCATGGCTCATGGCGGGTCTACGGTTCCGGCATGATGGTAACAAATTTGCATGCGTGTTGGGCGCGAGAATTTTCCTTCAAACGATGGAATCAACGTCATGGACTGGCCAGCAGAAATTTTGACCTTAATCCCGATAGGCGTTTGGGATGGCGGAGGGCTGGATTTGTCTTGGGGACAGTCTCGGGCTTTGCGGGCCGGCGGCCTTTGCGAACGGAATCCCCAAACCACGTGTTCTGGCATCGGGCAGTCGATGAGGGGAGACGGTGTTTGGCAGTGGTGGCGAATGCGCGGGGCGGCCATACACGATATTGAACTGAGAAATTTCGCATTTTTATTCTTGTGACTTGACATTCTGTATGCCATGTTGTGGAACGCTGGCGGTGTAGCCTAATGGAACTGATTATGGCTGTCAGTGTATCCAGTACATCACACAGATCTCAGCAATAAAAATAATATCGAATTTTAACCATCACCACCATCTCTTGTTCTTTTATAGTGCCTGAAGAATGTAGAAAGTTTCTTTTTTGACTCAGTATATATACGCATGCACATCATCCACATAGAGCGAAACATACCGATACGACGATTACCGCCCACCACCTCACCTCACCTCATCCCGTCCTTCCTTCCCTTGTGCCTCTATACATTCACCTATACATTGGAATCGTTAAAGAGTTTCAGGTATTTACCTTGCTCTATGTTAACGCTTTCCCTTCGCCCACTATACGGTTTAGAAATTCGCCCTGTCATCACCGCTGCTCCCGCAGTTTACAATTCTTCCCTGCCTTCTGCTCTAGTTTAATTTGCCCTGTCTTCCTCGCTATATAGTTAAAGAACTTCGCCCTGCTTTTACAGTTCAAAATTCGTCCTGCTCACCTTCCTCGCTATGCAGTTTAAAATTCGTCCTGCCTTCACTCGCGCTATACGGTTTAAAATTCGCCCTGCCTTCGCTCGCTATACCGTTAAAAATTCGCCCTGCTTTCACTCGCTATAATTCGCCCTGCCTTTACCGTTTAAAATTCGCCCTACGCTATAGCTTTACAGTTTAAATTCGTCCTGCCTTCGCTGCCGAAGTTATCAACCCGCCCTGCCTTCATTCGTGAACAGTTTTTCCTTTTGCACACTGCAGTGCTTTCCTCAGCCTCTCTCCGTATATTTTCCTTCACTCAGGGATGGTTTTGATTCTTTTGTAACTGTAGTTAAAGTGAAGAACCCATTTGTTGCAAGTCGTAACTATCCTGAGAGAGTCTCAGGTCAAGTTGCAGTATCAGCAAAACTAAGCTAACTATCACACTATCCTTAGTCAACGGTGGACCGCCTCCCGTGGTGTGGTGGTTAGAGCGTCCGCCCGGAGGCGGAAGGTCATGGGTTCGATCCCCGACCGCGTCATACCAAGAAGACGTTGGAAATATGGTGCTTGTTTGGTCCCTGATACTGGCTCGGCATTGTCGATTTTAACAAGGGACTGAATCGGCTCAGCTGATGGGTATAATGTGTCTGGTGTGGGGTATTCATGTCTTCACTGCGGCGGTGTCTCAGGGTGGACTGGCACTAAGGCCGGCTTCAGGTCTGGTACAGTGCAAATGACGCGATGTTCTCCGGCGCGATGAGTTGGGCGGCTTCACCTCACCTCTCCATGAGTCGTATCAGTGTTCTAAAACGTGACACCAATTTGTTCCGGATTTCTTTTCATTCCCGATGATGTTGTTGAGGTCGTTTCGGGTCGCTGTGGTTGTGTTTTAACGGTTGATTAATTCTTCCACTCCAGTTGCGTATTTTCTAAGTGGGTTTCCGCTGCCGGGCGCTGGAGTGATAAATTAAAATGTATGTTGATGCAGTGAATGGTCAAATTGGCGGAGGAATGTCAAATGGACTAAGGTCTTGGATCGTCGTAGACGGAATTGCAATGTTATTGGTGATCATGAGTCTGTTGATTCGCAAGCTTCAGCAGATTGGTGGCGTTCAAACAATGGAAGCCATACTCTTAATGAAACACTTGGTTCGAGAGAGGTTGTCGCTTTGAGTGATTGTAAATGGTGCCAGAGAGCGATGGTGCGGGTTTGGAACTGGAGCGAGAAGGCGTTAAGCCGGGGCGTCGCGTCCCGGGTGCGGCTGTGGCTTGGATTTAAGCTAATGGCATCGGACAATGCTTGGTAAAATGCGTGCATGAGCTTTGAGCTGTGAAATTTGAAAAATAAGGGAGCATCGATGAAATATAGCCATTTGGGACGGCTTCGAGGTTGAAGTAACACTAACCAGCGATTTTGAAATGAAAGTAAGTTATCACCCCAAAGACAATAGCGCATTCTGTAGTCTTTCATAAAGTCTGATAAGTGAAAGGACAGTCCAGTTGGCCAATAATTCTGCAAGTTATCAGCTGAAGGAATCATGGTGACGAGACTGGAGCAATATATATTTTAGCTAATTGATATAAATTAAGAAAATAACATGCATATATAAGTATAAAAAGCTGTTAGTAATACTAATTTAGATTCAGTTTCATCAACATCAGTTCCAGTAAATTGGTGTATCACTGAGCATACCAGATGCAATAATAAATTTTATCCTGAAGAAACATGACAACAAAAGAAAAGATGCTTTTATAGCTCACCCACCGCAATGAGATGAAAGAAAAGCAAAATTGGAAGTTCCCATCCTTCTGACTTAGCGGAAACTGGGTGGGAAGGTGAAAATTCCTTTCTTAAGATGTGATTTGTCAAGGAACTGTTACGCTTGAATGCGATGTAGTACAAACGAGGAACAAACCCATAGCATAAGTGTTGTCAAACACATTTCTGTCAAAATTTCTACCATCCATACGATTGCTGTCAAAATTTATTGTGCCACGTGTCCATATGGAAATACATTCAACCTGTCAGCTGTGCCAACCCACCCCATTTTCAAGTCATGCATCTTCTACACCGTCATCATCCATCCACCCTATCAGATCTCCACAGTCCATCCATCCACCCACCCGCTGTCATCCGTCACTATCCATCATCTATCCGCCCAATCCATCCATCCTACCCAACCTTCCATCCAAATCCGTCCACCTATCCGTCCCATCCTATCCACCCAATCAGCCAGCCAGCCAGCCAGCCGTAAATCATGCATCCACCTATCCATCATCTATCCACCCAATCCAATAACCAATGGAATGACCATCAATCATGCATCCACCTATCCATCATCTATCCACCTAATCGGCCAATGACCAGCCACCCGTCCATCAATACATCCACCCCATCCATTGACCAGCCAACCGGCCATACATCGTCAGGTCCACCTATCATCATCTATCAAACCCCAAGTCCACGCCTGATCAGCCAGTATTCGATTACTTACATACATCATCCGTCACTTACCTATCCGCCATCTATCCACCGATCGGCCATTACTTGCTCGTCAGGTCATGGATCCATCGTCTGTCACCCCAGTCAGTTCGGCCGGTATTGACGCACCCATCCGTCGTCGGTGCGTGTCAATCGTCTATTCACCGATCCGTCCGTCGCCGTCGATCCATCGTAGTCCGTCCACCTCATCCGTCGTCTATCCACTTGATCGATCCGGCCGACCGATGATACCCATCGGTCATCGTCCGTATCAATCATCTATTCACTGATCCGTCCATCACCCGCCCATCCGTCGTCCGTCTGCCTGTCCGTCGTCTGTCAATGACGAAATCCAGACCAATGACCAATACACACCTGGGAAGAGTACGACGTTGTGACCTGCGTTACTGAACGTATGCATCATCCAGGTGTCCAGGGCTCGGTTAACGTCACCCAGAGACATGTGGTTATTGATGGAAATGCTGGTCACGTTTATGGTGCAATGTTGGTTTGGGTTTGATGTTAAATGGGTCTGTGGTGATAAAGCTGGATGGTGCACCGTGGTGACCTGTCGACTGCGTATTGGACGAGGATAGAGTATGACGCAGGTATGGGTTGTCTGTTTGGATCGTAGAACTGATGTTTGTTGTTGCATCATATGCGCCGTTGATTAGAAATTGTAAAAGGCGATGGGTGGGATGGTCGGTCAGTTGAGAGCCGAGTTCTGTTTGGTTTGATGTTTAGAGTATGAAGTGTCGGTTGCTTGGTATTGTGATATTCTTGTATAACGTCATAATGTATGGTTGACGCAGGGGCCATCACGTACGGATAATGGCTACGGTCGGTTAGGAATGACGGTATCTGACGGAACCGGAGTCTTGAATGAGCACTTCGGAGTTAGAGTAGGTATGCTGTGACATAAACAACAAGATAACACGGTCATGATAGCAACAGAAGGTAAAGAGCATCCAAGGTAGGTGACATCTCTGTGATGGCCTGGTAAACATCTTTGTTATTGCTGTATTGACAAGATGTAATGGCTATTGTTCTTAATAGATTATATACCTTTGGACACGCACATACACTTCAAGTACCGTGTACTGATAAATTAATATATTTCGTGGACGAATCCATTAGGGTTGATAAAGCAGGTTTATCTTCTCCAGTCCAAGTGCAGTTTGACCAAGAGCATCGAAACTGTTTCCACGTATACACATGGTAAAATATCCTGCTTACCGATGATTTGTAAACCATGGCTATATCAAAGTTATGTTGATAGTCCGGTGCACAACCACATCCACTTTATATTTGCTACATTTAAAGTCAAGCAACGTCTACACCCGTAATTAAGCAAATATCGTTTCAAATTTATTTCATAACCCGATAACCGAAAATTTATTGTTCCATTGGCTGATATGGGGCTCAACTATTAACTGTGGGCAATTGGACTGCTAATAAAATCAGACGATCCTGGAATTATAAACCTGAAGATGTAATGGAACAAGCCCTCCATCAAGAATGGAAAACAACATCTCAGTGTCATTACCAAATTCAGTTATGGTATCAAGGTCCAGGGATGTTATTACAGTAGATTAAGGAGGCTACACCGGCTATTGACATTGTGTCAATTTGGATACTGGTTTGATTTGTTAAGGGTTAACTATCTAGAATCTGGCATGATTTCGCTCGCTGGAGATCCGGAAGTCTTGATAATAGCACACGTTATATTTTGTATATAAGAGATTCAAAGCTTGTGGAATACATGCAAATTGCAGATTATAAATTGTAAATAATTTGGGATTACTAGGGTTAAAATTTAATGTGAAGGGACGATGGTGTAAAATTAGCATAGATTTGAACATGTGTCCTATCTGTTGCGGGTCACAAGAGACGAATACCATTTTACTTTCATTTTGACCTAGATATGATGACTTGCGTCGTAAATATTGACCAGGTGATTTCCAAGAAACCCGAATGTGCATGGCTTTGAAACTGCCCATGAAACGAGTTGATGCCACTCGTATGACACTTTGAAAATGCTCCAGCCTATAATACGTAGTGTGATGGAAGTTTTGCATGTGCAGATGCAAGCCAGAAATTGGTGGGGAATTTGTGGTTGGCCGTTATTGATTATTTTTTGCTCATTGCTCATTGTTAGTGTGTGAATATTGGCAGAACTATGACTTCGGATTCGAGACGAGATTGAAGTTGGTATTTTGAGTCACCATGGGCGGCAATGCGGGCTTCCAGTGCGGGGACTGCTATGATCCGAAGTTTGAAGGTGGTGGTCCGTGCCTTTTGGTAATCGGACCACCTCTTCTTTCGTTTCAGCCAATGTTTGTCCGGATTTTTTCTTGTTGACGCTTTCATTACATGGGATCCCCAGGCATTTTCTGTTGGTTTGGGTGGGGGCTGTGGTTTGTTGAATCTGGTGTAATCATGTTTGGATTAGAGCCGAGATGCGGATGGCTGGACGGTGTTTGAGGATGGATTTTCGTGAGCGGATGGAGTAAGTGTCCATAAAGATATATGGCGCCGCTCCTTGTTCATATTCCTTCAAATATACAGAGGGCGTTGCCCTAACACGAATATGCTCACGTTAAATTTGGGACTGTACTTTGGACGCTGATACAAAGGTTTTCAGTTTGTTTTGGTCAGGGTATTTCCAGTGTATTAGGAAACAGCCACACAGAACTTTTCATCTGAGAAAATCACATTGTCCCAGTTAAAGGAGATTTCTATGCTGTAGCACCAGTTCAACCTTCTTTCCTTTGTTCCGGTTTCACTTGATCGGTGATGATTTCTCGACCTTTTCTGCAAACTAGCCATTGCATGCAAGCTCAATTCTAGTATTGTCTTCTTACGGACAGCCACAGTTCGTCTATCAATCATATCAGCGCCGTAAGTTAAACTCCTTCGTTTTGTTTTTTAAAGAAACAAGAATACCAAGCCACCTCCTGTCCCCGACAGTCGAATTTGCTAGGCCTACCTGCGCCTCCCTGGTGCTCAATACCATATCCATTTGCAATATGTTTCAAACACGATAAACAGTGGACAAGAGGATGCCTCTACTAACAGAAATCACTTTAGCTGATCTGATGTCCTTGTAATAATACTCTAAAATCAACTTCCTTTTCTCTAAATCATCCATATTTAGAAGGATCACTGAAAATGGTCACTGCTATACAAAGTAAACACTAGGGGATAACTCTTCACAAACTAATGAAAAAGTTAACGGAGTTGTCTCTCTTAAGATGAGAAACCAAGCAACATGATAGCTTGGTCAGGTCCAAGATTGTTTATACTAGAAATCCCATTAAACATATTCCTAAAATTCTCTCAATAATTTCTGGTCATACTATATAATGCATTCTTATGAACGAAGAAGTAAGCTATTACAAGAATGATAATAGTAATACCACATTATACTTTGTATTATCATATCATATCTTTATCCATAATGGTATCGTATGCTGTGAATACCTGTATACATGTATGCAGATGGGCGTGTATATAAATGCAAGTGTATTATAAGAAATATGAAACTGTATGTACATGGGCCCGATGACCTTTGTACGGAAATAACGTTTTGATTGATTGATATTGACATCATACGACCATGTTATTATTACATTTTGGGGCATGTTTGTCTCTATTATTAAGCTACAGTACTTCTGTTTGTGCGTATAGTCATATTGCCATTAAAGTAATCTTAAAGAGTTCAGTTTATGCAGATAGTAAAATTGCGTTGGGGTTTGGATATGTTTCCTTGTAACAGTTTGTTGACATGTGCTTTGAAATGTCGGATTGTTTAGATATATTTTTCCGTATTGGATGGGTTAGTATCTACAAAGCTCTGTTTGTTGTTCTGTGGCCTGTCTGAAATGTGATCTCCGGTATGCAGATGGCTGGAAATAGCTCGTGCAATCGGTTATGCGGCTGTTTCCGTTGTATCAGTTTGCAACCCATGATCATTACTGGCAGAGATGGTATCGCCCTTTCTGTATCCATGTTTGGGGCTGCTAGTTGATTGTTTCGTCCTGCTATCATTGTGAATTGGCTAGGATGTGTGTAAAGAATTCATATCAAGTTTTCACAGATAATGAGAATGCTTCTGCATATAGTACCTGCTCCAAGGGTGTCAAAGAGCTGTCATGTTGCATTCAACATTTTCATTTGAAATCTATTCATGTTTGAGGCATTTTTGGCTCGTTGATAAGTTGGCGGTTTGTATGGTTCTGAAGTTTGGCTAGGTTTAGAAACTTATATAAGTGGCGGCTTTGAGGATATGTGTTTTTATTGTGTTGGGTGGGCTTTGTACGTCAGAGTTCATGGATATTGTTTCATAATCTTGTCATTTCCTGCTTGGGACGATGGTGACGTTGGAGGTGTGCATTAGAGCGTGTGTTTGATGTAACCCAACCAGGAACAAATGTGATTATTTTCCGCAGCGGGAAAAGCCCGTTGGGAAGAAACTCAGGCCATCCTGGTGAATTACTTTCGAATGGGCATATTGGTTGCGAGAGCACATCTGGATGCAACATTTTAACGATTGATGGCATGGGGCTGTATGATTTGGAAGTGGTAGTAATTTATTTAAGTAGCTATCCTTTAAAGGTGTGATTTAGATAACAGCTTAAAGATTCTGAAACAACTGGAGATAACAACAGTACTGCTGTGTGCAGCATATATAGATCTGAAAGTAAAAATGTGGACTTCTGTGATAAGCTTCGACACTGTTGTGGAAATTATTATAGATGTTACATGTAAACTAGTTCTTGTTTATTTAAATGAAAGTTGTTATCTGGAGAACAGGTTTACGTCATAATGGATAAATCTCAAATGAATCGGAGTAATGTAATGCAGTAACCAACTGTGACACAACGTCGCCACTGATCTTATCATTAATAGTAATAGAGCATAAAATTCACAAGACATAAGAACACGCACGCACGCACACACATACACACACCTAAAATTACTGTTAGAAATCAGAACTGTTTTCAAATTCTGCTCAGGAAAAATCCACATCCTGAAATTTCAGTCAGAGGAATTTAATACGTGATACCTTGAAACTAACTAAATATATTTTTCAAAATCAAGCTTACAAAGCACCGGTTTGCACAAAACTGTCTATATTAGAATTTGGTGAAAAAACTTCTTTAAAGTTCTCGCTCCGGATAAAACACTATCACAATTTCAGCAAAGCCAAAGCTGTTGCCATGGAAACGCAAAACTTGTTTATTCAGAAATCAGAAGCCTGCAAAAGGGCACCAATTCACCACAGACCCTATCCCTATGCGCCCAGTTTGGTGAAGAAATATTTAACAATTATTTATGTTCTGCTCGGAAAAAAGATGAATTTGCGACAGACGAGTTCAAAATAATACACAACAAAAATAAAAATAGTTTTGTTCAAACTACAAACCTCATTTCTTAAATTAAAATCATACGTATTATCGCACAAGCTGAACATAGTTGGAGTGTAGCCTTTTCAGATAGAAGAATTATCAGTCAACTGAAAGCCATTATTTTGTGTCTGTTTCCCGTCTGCTGTAAAATGATGGAATGATTTCCCCTACTGACAAGAGGAGTCAGGCACTCTAAGCTCTTTCAAAACTAAAATTCAACTACAAACTAAATGTGCGCCGTCACGTTTCTTCTGTCGGTTAAGAAGGTGCAATATGTTTGTACACATTTACGCTATTCGTGCTCAAAGTGAACTGTAGTGTTCAGGGGTGGTATGACCAGGCTTGTCTGTCTCCGCGTGAAAACGTTCGTCACTTTACTTGATATAGTAATGTAACATAATATACACTTCAAAAAAAAATGGAGCGTAGGGCGTTTTCGTCGTTCGTTTCGATATCGTTTTGACGGCTTGATCGTCGTTAGGACTGGTTTTGTTTTGTTTGGATGGCGTTAATCATGTCGTGTCGTTAGTTGTTTTGCGTGTTTGGCGATTATGGCATCGACATGCGGCTTCAGGTGGCCAAGATGGTCCCGGACTTGACCGAGTTGTCGTCTCGACTCGGGACCACGTTTAAATGCGGATTGTTTTGAAGCTGCGATAAATGGGTTTGGCTGCGGCGGCGGTTTGCTGCGGGACGGATGACGCGGTTATTTCGATTAGTTTCCGATCAGGCCATCAGAATCATTTTGAGGAGGTGGGGTTGGGTTGGACCTTGATACTGACTGCGATGCGTCGGCGGCGACGTTGATCGGTGGTTGCCGGGGTGCGGGCGTGGACGCAAGGGTGCTTGTTGGGCTGGCGTTTTATCACTCTTTGACGACGGATGAATGACGAGATGGACGGGCGACAGGCGTCTTTGGCCGAACTGGTTCGGGCGGGTTGGATTTGGTGGAGGTGCGGTCATGTTATTGGGGAACCGTACCTGCGCTTTGGTAGATCAGGCTGGTCATTGGTTCAAGGCAATCTTGCAACCAAATCCTTTAACCCTCTCCCCACTTTTAACCAACCAGGAAGGGCCGTTCCAGCGACAACGCTCTACCCGACACAATAAATGTAAGCAGGTGCCTATGATAAATAATGATATGGTAATACATCTTTAGGAAAAAACCACTCTAAGCTAACCGTATGCACTTGATACATGTGTTTGCAAATCATGGCACGGGTCATTGACTAGTACACAACACCTGTCAATAGCAGGTATGGGATCCACAAGATGCAGTGACCTGCTCTAAACATGCATCCATGCTTACAATAGGCTTAGCTATTTAAACCAAATTTGACCCCACATCATAGTTTTCTGCTGAATCGATGATTTGATTCCTAGCAAAGAGTGAATAGTATATGTCAGGTGATCTGAACGACCTTGTACAACACACATGTACGACATAACGTAGACGTCAGCGTGTGCATGGAGACGTTTTACTTCTACGGTGTAATTCATATGCCATCACCCAACCTGAACATAAAACTGAACATAAAGCACAACATTTAGGTTCTAGTGCATCCGCTTTGCTTAACTCGGTTTCACCCGGAGCATGCACAGATGTAATAAGAAGTGGATATATGCAATAACGCTCGTTTTCAACATTGTTACCGCAATATTGCATTCAGAACAAACAGGGCTCGAAATTCTTTCATCCCAGCAAGCATCTTTGACATATGTATTGGTGTCTTGTGGTCTTATGTATACGTATGTAAATCTTTTGTTGTATTGTATGTGTTTCAATGTTAAACGTGTTAAGCAAATTTCCTTCGGGATAATAAAACATTATCTATCTATCAAATACCAACACATCACCACATCGCGTGGATATCTCCTTACGATATAGCGATGACCGCTCGCAGTATCCATAGTTTAGGTAACCTAAGTTCAAAACATCTGAGACATAAAAACTCTCTCCCAATCGATGCGCATTTAATATCTCGGCCAATCAGAGTTGCTTTTGCATCCGTCCAAAGTCACGTGAAGCGACCGGCCGTCGGCCAATAAATACGTCGAACTGCCATCGATGCCGATAGAAACGTTGTCATTCAGCGTCAACATTAAGGCGGTGAGTATCTACGTTGATTTTACATGTCTTGTCGAAGTAGTGTCAAACGTGACCATTGTAACCGAGGTGTATTCTGAGCTGATAAATTCAGATTTGATTTTATCATATTTTATTCAGAAAGTCTTCAAAAGCATTAGCATATACCTAGAGGCAAAAGTTATTTTACATGGAATTTTTTCATTGGCAATTTTGAGAATGATTTTTCCGATATACAGTGCGAGTGCTAATTAAATTCCAAGTTTTGCTAGCCAATCGGGCTAACTTTGCCTGAAAGTTACTAGCCCACAAAATAATTCACTAGCCCGAAAGTTGAATGTAGCCAAAGGCTTGAAATTGATCATTAAGCTGATAATATAATGAACATTTTTCCCAAGCCATAATCTTGCATGATTTAAACTTGTATTATAACTTAACAAGTCGGAGAGAGTGATAGTTACAAAATGACCCCATGAAACTCACAAGCCAGTCGGGCGAGTGACTGGAGATTTACTGTCCCGACTGGATTTTTACTAGCCTCGGGCTAGCGGGCTATTTCACACACTGTGATATGAACCAGAGAAAGAGTGTTAAAATGGTGGAAAAAAACGTAACGAGGCAGTTGTTCTAGTTTCGCGAAATTTGCAACTTATTTGAGAAAAATGGCCAGCAATGTTCACTTTAAAGGGTCTTGTTACGACGTAAATTGCTATAAAAACGCAAATTGTAATACTTGCAGCAAATTGTAATAAACCTGACGTAAGTTGTAATAAAAACGTAAATTGTAATAAAAATTGACGTAAATTGTAATACGCAAATTGTAATAAAAATTGACGTAAATTGTAATAATTTTCGTTGCGGTTAAATGTAATAAATATTTACGTAAATTGTAATAACAGTTTTAATCACTCGTAAATACGCGGGTGTTTGTTTTTCGTTGCATTTCATGCATCAAATAAGCTTCTTAGGGCGATAACTCAAGAAAGAGTTGATGGATTTTGTTCAAACTTGGCACCAAGGTATATTGGCGAGATTCACAAGTGAAATGGAGTGACCTTGAGATAATTTTCAAGGTCACAGCAAAAATCTGAGGGTTTTGCCAATATAAAGATTGTTAGCGCGATAACCCAAGAAAGAATTGACAAATGTTAGCCAAATGACGAAAATGATATTCGTCCTGATATATAATCGATATAGAATCTCTGACTGTCCTCTGTATCATGTCTTTTCGCAAATATCTTTTGAGGTTTTGATATGTATAAATGTAAAGTGGGGTGGGGTAGAGGTGGGTTTCTAACGGGTATATCAAATCAAATCAAATCAAATTAAACATTTGTATAGCGCTACATATCCAGAGTCCTGCTCATGTGCGCTTAGTCGAATGCTGATTTGAAGAGGATGGTTTTGAGACACGATCGGAAACTGTTGATATTTTCCGATTTTCAGACATTTTCAGGTAATCAATTCCAGAGTACAGCACCCGGTCTGCTAAATGATCTGTCTCCGTATGTTGTGGTTCGGACAAATGGAATAGCATAGCTGACTAGCAATGAAATGCATCACAAATTAAACTTCAGGACACAAAATATGCAAGAAACATTTTTGTATGTTTGAGATTGGTAGAGGTCGGCTAGAATCAAACTTAGATATTAAACTGCACAAAAAGGCAATTTGAAACTACAATCGCTTGTTCAAATGCCTCCCCCTTCGGTTTACTGAAAGAACTCGAGAAAGAAATGATGGATTTTGTTCAAACTTGGTACCGAGGTTTATTTGACGAGATTTACCGACACCACTTGAATTTAGTGACCTTGAGGTCATTTTAAAGGTCACAGCGAAGGTGTAACAGTTTTGCACATGCCAAGCTTGGTATCCGCGAACTTAGGAGAGAATTAATAGATTTTGATCCAATATTATATCAAGGTGTATTGGCGGAAATCCCCCTACACCAATTGAAACAAAATATGCAAAAAACATGTTGTATGTTGGTAAAAGTCAAACATAGATATTAAACTGCACAAAAAAGCAATTTTAAACTATAATCGCTTGTTCAAGTGACTCCCCCTTCATGTTTACTGAAAAGGCTTGTTTTGGAGACACTACCCACCCCCTTTAAGTTGACGTCATCATAAGGATATATCATTCTAAAGTTTTCACTTACTGTATTCATACATGGTTTCAAGGGTTCAAACTAAATACTGAATGGTCTCACAAGTGTCAGCTCGCAATATGTTGTATATATGGACACAATGTTTTTGAAAAATAAAAAATTAAGAGTGTCCTTAAAAAAACAGTCCCCGTCTAAATGTAAATCAAGCAATCCAAATCTTTGAATGTTGATGATGACGGAAAGTCATCCAATACTATGCTGAACATATTTTATATGATACTATCTGAGGGTATACCAGTATCCAAGAGATAGCGCAATAGTGCAGTTGTAAGGCGTCTGCCTATCACGCTGAAGGCCCTGTTTCGAGGAGGCACCGAGGTTCGGTTCCCGAGATAGGCACATTTGCGTAGTATCGTTGGACAAGATACTTAGATCTAAACTGTCTCAGTTCACCCAGCTGTAAAATGGCTACCCGTGAGTATGTGCTGGCGATGTGGGTGTTTAGTTCATTGCGCCTAACGGGCAGCAGGGCTGTATAGTCCCCAGGGAGTTGAAAAAGTATCGGAAACTATAATAGCGTCCTATGATCGGGGATAGTAATGTACGTAGCGCCGTGAGCAGGCAATGTACCTGGATGTGAGCGCCATATAAGCGGACTATTACTATTACTAGACACCAAATGGGAGATCCATTTTCTGCATATTTGCAAGAATCATAATACCCCAATGATGTGATGACTAATATCTCGTTAACCACATTACCCACATGAAATTTTGGATATGACTTTGCTAATGATTCCTTCAAAATAAAATTGAAGCTTCTTTTCAAACATTGGACATCGAGAATATAGTTAGTTTGACTACTTTTTCAACGCCCCTCGTAGCATACTTAAAAGAAATGAGAACGTCTAAGGAAAAAAGCATTTCGATCTCTTCGAATACTTCTGAGATATTTAAATACAAAAAGCAAAGGAATAAAGTAAATAATCTGAAAAGAATAGCCAAGGGAAACTTTTATTCTAATTTTGATAACTATTTATCGCCTCAGTCTACTCAATCAGGTGGTTAGTACTTCATCGGGGCCCATTCCCCTTCTTGTCACTGATGATTCTTGGATACCTTCAGTTTTTACAGATTTGGATAAAGCTCAAACATTAAATGAATATTTTGTATCTGTTTCAAATGTTACTGATGGCGGCAAGACTTTGCCACCTGTTAGCCATCGCTGTGTTAACAGTATAACAAATGTCATTAACACGTCACAATTTAATTCTGGATTCACAAAAGTCTAGAAACTCTCCGCACTGTGGGTACTTTCTGACAAGTGATTTGACCAAATTAAACATGCAGTTGTTTTGAATATATGCCAAGAATGAAGTTGGTTTTTTTAAAATTGCGAAAACTTTAGATATAAACTCGCTCGCCCATGGGCGAGAATGTTTAATATTCCTCAGAATTCATGTCTTGGAGGTTGTAAATGAATGAATATATGTTTATAAGCATCATGACACAAATTTTAACTCATTTTGACTTAATTCGACTAACTTAGGGCGATATTAGAAAATCTCGCCCATGGGCGAAAAATATGTTGGCCCATGGGCGAGAATGTTTAATTTCGCTCAGAATTCATGGTTTGGAGGTTGTAAATGAATGAGTGTATGTTTATAAGCAGCATGAAACAACACCTCACAATTTAATTCTGGACTCACAAAAGTCCAGAAACTCTCCGCACTGTGGGCACTTTCTGACAAGGGATTTGACCAAATTAAACATGCAGTTGTTATGAATATATGCCAAGGATGAAAAAAATAATTTCGGAAACTTTAAATTTAAACTCGCTCGCCCAGGCCCATGGGCGAACAGTTGCCCATGGGCGAGAATGTTTAATTTCGATCAGAATTCATGTTTTGGAGGTTGTAAATGAATGAGTGTATGTTTGTAAAGCATCATGACACAAATTTCAACTCATTTTGACATAATTCGACTAATTCAGAGCGATATTAAAAAGTCTCGCCCATGGGAGAGAATATTTACTTTTACTCAAAATACATGTTTTTCCATGTTTTGGAGGTTGTAAATGAATGAGTGTATGTTTATAAGTATTATGAAACATAATTCAACTCATATTGATTTAATTCGACTAATTTAGAGTGATATTAAAAACTCTCGCCCATGGGCGAATAAGATTTTGGCCCATGGGCGAGAATATTGACTTTTACTCAAAATACATGTTTTTCCATGTTTTGGAGGTTGTAAATGAATGAGTGTATGTTTATAAGTACCATGAAACAAATTTCAGCTCATATTGACTTAATTCGACTAACTTAGAACGATATTAAAAAATCTCGCCCATGGGCGAGAATATTTACTTTTACTCAAAATATATGTTTTCCATGTTTTGGGGGTATGGTGGGTTATCCCTTATTATAAACATATTAATTATTACTTTAGCTACAGCCAGAAGCCGACGTTAAACTCATAATCATCATCATATGTAGTCACTAGGCACTTAAAACATTACTCGTCACTATATGGCTGAAATATTGCCGATGTGACGTTAAATATTAACTCACTCACTCACTTAAAACATTAGAAGTAATGCCATGAAATGTGGCTCGTAAATGGTATGCGTGTACGAACAGATAATATCAAAACATACACGTCAGAACAGTCAAAATTAAGAAATTGTTGAATATGAAATATTTCTGTTAATTTGTAATTCTTGTAACATGAACAGTATTGTGAGAGCTTTAACTGTATTGAAATATGTCTTGTCAATCCTATTCACATTTGCCAATAACCACTTCCAAATAGAATAAATAGTCCATGCTGCTTCAGAACAAATAAAGGTCAATTAGGGAGCCCCAACTGGGTAATTAAAGAAAGAAGTCAATACACTGTCACGTCCTGCCCAGGACGTCACACGTCACCACTCGGGAGCTTAGGGCCTTGTCAAACCTCCTCACAAAGGAAAAAAAAGCATCAAAACTGTGTTTTTATTCTACGTGACACTCGGTATGTCGTCATAGTATTCATTGTTGAATAAATTCTATCGTGGGCAACCCCACACTTGCGAGGTGTACCTACCCAGGTTCGCACGTTTCGTTTTAATAGTTTGTGATCAATTATTTTGTAATTCCTGTCTGCCCGTCACGGCTATTCATCGCCCGAGGTTTAAGGGAGTGAGTCTATTATAATAATTGTATTTTTATTGTGTTGTTTAACGAGCTGGACATGGAGTGCTGTTATCATGAATGTTATCATATATTAGTGGGATGCATTGATAGTAATGAAAAATTATAAGAAGATAGTGTACCTCAACATACAAACCTATCCCGATAGCTCTCATCGTCACTCTCATGTCAATCCATTGTGACTGTTGCAGTCCTCCTGTACATCCTGTATATATAAGCAAATTGGGGTTTTTTATTTAGGATTTATCATTGCTAAACACACATTTAACCGAGATGAAGAACGGGGTCTCAAATTCCATGTATGCTTTTGCTCTCATAAGTTAGACATCCCATTTGCCAGACACGCCAATTATCAGACAACTTTGGATCAATCAGGCGTGACTGGGTGTCCTCCCATTACGCAGACAGCCAGTTCGCAGACACCTTAAACAAACAACATTTACGGTTCAGTGAACAGATTATCTACTACCTGTTACCTACACATTATAATGGAATAGTCCAAATAAAAACACAGGAACAACCTGACGCTATATTATGTATTTTGAAAGATGGACGAAAAGACAGTAACTTGAATTTTTATTGCTGCAATATAAAAACAGTTTATTTTCATAAACATTTTGGTTTAACCTTCTAGTCTAACGGGAGTCGGCATCATCATATTGAAAACATTAGCTTAGCTATTAGAAATCGCGACACTGTTGTATCATATAAATCAAGTAAAGACAAATGTGAACATAAAATATTATTCATATGGAATAAATAAGTTGTATGTTTTGCACACTATATTAAGATATATGACGAGTGCACTTAATTACGATTTATTCAGAATAAATATTTAAAATATGACGCATCATGTCAATGTGGCCATGGATGTGAGAATGTTTCTCATTACTTCCTTGAATGTCCATTGTACTCTACTCAAAGACATAAACTGTTACAATCTTTAGAAACTATTGTTAAAATTAGAACACTGATTTGTATTAATCGTATCTTACATGGCAAGGCAAGTGTCTCATTTACTGCAAATCAGAATGTTTTCAAATATGTAGATGTCTATATCTCTCCCAAAATGTTTTCTCAGTTACTGTCTGTTGTACATATGCTATTATTGGGAGGGGGACCTTTCTATCAATAAACACAATCAAACCTCTCAGTGACAAACCTGTTTTAAATTCGATAGTAATTAATAGTAAAAACAATTTTGAGAAGAGAAATCATTTAGCATTTAAACACAACAAATTTCTATTTACCTACCATAAAACTTCTCAATAACAAACCTGTTTCAGGCTCACCCTGCTCTACTCACTAGACAGTGGACTGTTCCATTATACCCGTAGGTGTTACCCTAATTAACCTTCTAGTTCAGTGTCTGTCAAATGGGTGTGTGTCAAATGGGAGATAACCCGTGACTGTGATTACAAACCTAGTTTTACCCACTGACGTAATAGACCTATACCATAGACTCATATCAGTGGTATATTTTAACACTAATTATGAGTTTGATACTTTTTGTGCAGAAATACTTTGATCAGAATACTAATGTTTATTGACTTCGGCTTCTCACAGTTTGTGTTCATAATGTTCACTTTGATCAAAACAGGATTATAGATTTCCCATGTAACTAATTTAGTTACTCCCAGAGGTACAGAGGTGGATACGACGGGCTGTTGGGCTTCCTCTGCTCCCCCTATGAATAACTGACAAGAAACTTGAAACCAAGATCGAGTAAACAGTTAAAACATAAACTCAATGAAGCTGCAAATTTCACCTTAACAATTAAAAAAATCAAAACAACACAAATATTTAATAAGAATAAATAACCATCACTAAACTATCGATAGTCACACATACTATCGATGGATCGATAGTTTTTCATTTCTACCATCGATTAATTGCTTTCGGAATAATTGCAATTCATCGATAGATTGATGCATCATTACAGCCCTATTAATTATATGGCTTAATATATTCTTATGCACATAACTTTGAATCAATCCATTACCCAATAAAGGTAACAGTGCAGTGTACCTGAGTGCAACCAACCATAACTTTTGTTGATTTGACGTGTCTGGGACGTCTAACTGATCGGAGGACACCAGAGAGTAAGTTGCATGCAATATTTTTAATATTGCCCTTGTGGGTTGCCATTATTATTTGCACACATTATGTTTTGCAGACAGTGTACATCACTATCTATGTACATGTAATTGTATTATTGTTATGGAGCGGCATTGACATGCATGTTTATGTTTGTTTGCCAAGCCCGTCATGAGTACTTGAAGAAAACATGTTTAAACTATACATTGAACTATCCATAGTATTAATATGTAGTCTTTACATTAGGCAATGAGGAATACACGATATTTTCAAGATTGAGTTTGATTTTACCTTTTTAAAAATTGTCAATATTTTTGCTACAGCCGAAAAGATTTACCTTGACTTCGTTATGTACAGGTCCGTGGTTGTGGTCTCTTGGTATTTTAGAAACTATGTTGTTAAGACAGTTGAGAGTGTTGATCTGTATGCAGTCTTTCTGCATGCATTTTCACGAGATCCATTCTCCCCTTTTACTCTTTTTCACTATGAACATATGAACATTTACACAAAGGTATCTTTCACAACGAAATGTAGCTATAGGGTGAGCTGAGTTAACACATTTTACATTTGGTAGAAAGCTAGTGTCCTAATCCCTTAAAACAACACAGTCGTCACAACATCAAACATCCAAGGACTTTTACCTCGACCCAAAGGTCTAACCAGAGACCATATAATAGATCTATTATATGGTCTCTGGTCTAACTTACGGGTCTACCCAGTAGACATCACTTGCTTGATAACGGTTTTAGCAGTTATTCTCTTGAAACAACAGGTGATACACATTTTAGGCCTAAAATTCTCAAATTAGGTAGATACCGTTGGTTATCTCCCATTTGACAGACACCCATTTGACAGACACCCAATTGACAGACACTGAACTAGAAGGTTAATTAGGGTAACATCTACGGGTATAATGGAACAGTCCACTTTCTAGTGAGTAGAGCAGGGTGAGCCTGAAACAGGTTCGTTACTGAGAAGTTTTATTGTGTGTAAATAGCTAGAACGTTGTTGTGATTAAATGATAAATGATTTCTCTTCTAACAATTGATTTTACTATCAATTACTATCGAATATAAAAACAGGTTTGTCACTGAGAGATTTGATTGTGTTTATTGATAGAAAAGAACCCTTCCAATAATAGCACATGTACAACAGAAGTTAACTGAGAAAAAGTTTTGTTGAAGAGATATAGATATGTGCATAATTGAAAACATTCTGATTTGCAGTAAATGAGACACCTGCATTGCCATGTAAGATACGATTAATACCAACCAGTGTTCTAATTTCAACAATACTTTCTAAAGATTGTAACAGTTTATGACTTTGAGTAGTATACAATGGACATTCAAGGAAGTAATGAAAAAACATTCTCACATACATGGCCACTATTGACATGATGCGTCATATTTTAAATATTTATTCTAAATAAATCTTAATTATGTGCACTCGTAATATATCTTAATATTGTGTGCAAAACATATAACTTCTTTATTCCATATGAATAATGTTTAGGTTCACATTTGTCTTCATTTGATTTATATGATACAACAGTGTCGCAATTTCTAATAGCTAAGCTAATGCTTTCAATATGAAGATGCCGACACCCGTTAGACTAGAAGGTTAACCCGAAATGTTTATGAAAATAAACTGTTTTATATTGCAGCAATAAAAATTCAAATTACTTTTCGTCCATATTTCAAAATAAATAATAGAGCTTCAGGTTGTTCCTGTGTTTTTATTTGGACTATTCCATTATAATGTGTAGGTAACAGGTAGTAGATAATCTATTCACTGAACCGTAAATGTTGTTGTTTTAAGGTGTCTGCGAACTGGCTGTCTGCGTAATGGGAGGACACCATACCGTTCATTAGGCTATGTGGGACTTCATGCCTCACTGGTTTTATTGGATTACGGTTCACCTTACCACTGCGCTGAACTCGTGAACAGAGTTCATCTGAACTGACACTAACACGAGTGAGTGATTAAATTAATGATTGGTGTAATGTTTAAACTGAACACATCACTTATCTCGTTGACATATCAATCTGATAAGGTCATAACAGAACTACACAGAAATAACATTGATGTAGTTGCAGGGTGGTGGTTGTGTGAGACCTAAGAAAAACAAATATCGCCAGCTTGAAGAACGGCTAGGATAGACTGCTGCAAGATGGTGTCGAGACTCGTAACTTGCTTACGGTGTGTCTAGCCTTGTGGGACTATGAATAATGATGTATGCTTGTGATATTGTGTATAATGTGATATTTCGTAATAATGTATGTTTGTATCGTGATGGCAGTGCTAATATTGCCTAATGGTTGTATTTCATAATACTGTTGATGGGATTGATGATGATGATAATATGTATATTGACATAAATGAATCAATGAAGTCACAGCGTCAATTCTATGAGCAGCCAAAATATCCTGGACCATATTACACACGGAACAACCTGCCCTGCACGCTCATTCATGTGTGTCCTCGTATCCCAGGTAACCCCTGCTGCCTGTTGGGGGTACAGCGCCGAAACGCCGCTTACATTATAATAAAGAAGTTGTATATCCATATAACTTTCTCCGTTCTTCAAATTATCATGGTCTCAACAGATATTGCATTGTCATAAGAATTCATAAGAGATTTTCAAGTTATTGTGTTGTCATCCACATGTTGATTTAGCTGGTTTCTTCCTCATTTCCAATTTCATCATTCTGAGTTTCACCTTAGTTGAGTATTTCAGTGTAGCTCGCAAAGACGAGGTCACGGAGCGGAACGATGACGTTTAGTGTATCTCCGCGTTCAGTTACGTAATTTCCGCAAAGCGCCTGCGACAATTTGCGCCGAAAAAGTCGTTGTGTCCCATCCGTCGGTCTTGTGTATTGGAGTTATACAGCCACGACTTTCAAGTGTATTTTGCTTTATATTGAAAACCCTGGGCTAGGTGTGAGATGTACAGGTGCTCGTGAGGGTGGTTTATTAAAATATCGTACATTCTGAGGAAATCTTGAATTGATTGTATTATAAGGTGTCGAAAAGTGTTCAAAATTCTCTTTTGTACATCAACTTATTTGTCATGCAAAATAGATGTTTATATATGTGTTATTGAACAACCCTGTTTACTGAGATAGGAATAGGAACTTTGACCTTTCTCAAGACGTGCACATTTATGCGTATATGCTCTTGAAAACCTTGTTTGGCAAGATGTGCCTTTCAATTTTGCTATTGTGTGCATGTTCATATTGTATTTCAGTTTTGAACATATGGTTTAAACATATTTATATTCTCAGAGAATCTGGGTTGGTAAAGAAGAAAAACATTGCATTTATTAATACCTCACCGGTACATATATAATATAACAGAATACACAATAACTGGATACACAGAAACGTCAAATTAATTCCTATCATAAGTGAATGAATGAATGAATGAATGAATTGTTTATTAACGTGTCACGCATAAAATTACAAGGTATACACACAATAAATGTACAAAGATAAAATAGATTATGCAGGGCTTCAATAGGCCGAAGAGACACGGTATAAAACTGTAAAATATAACTTATTTCAATAAGATAGCCGTACAGTACAATGTATATATAAGGTACATAAAATTGTAAAAATATTTAATAAAATAATGACTAGATAGAATTAATTGAAATAGCAAACTGTCACTGACGCCGTCGGCTAGGTGGATAAAACGGGACGCAAAAATCCCCGAATACACCGCATCACAATAGTAAACAGAATTTATCTTAACGAATGTTTAAAGACAGACAGATAGACATAGTTTATTAAAGTGTCTCATGTATGTAAACAAGATATAAAATACATATAAAATAAACACATAATGTTTTACATACATCCAGTCTTAACAGGCTTATGACACACTGTTATCTAGAGGGTCAAAATATACATCGTAAAAAGATTTTTTATAAAACCATATAAATACATAACCTTAGGTAAAAAATATCTTAAATCTCTCTGCATTTAAATATAGCATGAAATTCAGTCATATATTTCACTAACATGGTATTGACCAGTCGATTTGAACCACTGCTTCACGGTTCACTGACTGCCGTGGATGCATATTTTCAGGCTTCATTATGCCTTATGCAACCAGCCATAAAATGTGCTGTTTTAATCGGTCTGTCTTTTGGGAGGTCTATCTTATGTACATTCACGTGACACATAAATAAACTATTTTGTCTGTCTGTCTGTCTTATGGGAAGATACCAGTTGTTTCCATGGGGCGGGATATAAATGATTTATTCTGCCTGATGATTTGTACAACACCACCCAAGCAATGCACAACCGTGCACCCGGCATACATTGTTATTTGTTCGGTTGTAGGAAAAAAAGTCATGGAAAAAAGTAAAAGATTTGGGTAGGAAAAAAAGTCATAGAAAGAAAGTCATAAACTCAAAAAAGGACAGTATTGATAATGTATTTATTTAACAAGTCATAACATAACAATATTATCATCAACAGCACTACCACATTTGAACCTAGCTTATAAAATTAATGTAATCATTCAAGTAAAATACATGACATCAGAACATGTACTGTCATCATAAAACTTTCATCTGCAACAGCACTACATCAGTCAGTTGTCCTAGCACATTTTATTTAACCGAATGTTCCAGCCAATGCCGTGAAAAGAGTTTGGATCACAGTCTTACGGCCAGCGTGTCTTATATTAGCTGCAATAAGGAAGTCATTTGAATAAAAGCATTAACTGATAATCCCATGAGTTCATTAATCGGTGTGATATCGTCAAGCTCAAAGCTAGTTAAACAAACAATCATGTGACTTGTGACTTTTAATCCCACAATCCCACAATAATAATCTGTTCATTTCTCCTGTTTTGATAAGATCCAATTGCTTACAGCGTCATACTAAAGGAATAATTAACTTGAAAGTGAAATAGTATAAACAAAGTAAATAACTGGAGAGCATGATGTTTTATAAAAGTTCTTTTTTCTATGTCTTTTTTTTCCTATGACTTTTTTCCGTCCACCATTTGTTCAAGGTCACGTGAATCAATCAGAGATGGACATTATTACATGAGGTAGGGTAAATGTGCATTGTACGTGCTTAGGAACCTTGAACTTGCAGTTACATTTAATTATTTGTGTACAGATGTTGGTCTAGAATAATTTATCAATTCGTTTAGTCTTGAAGATGTATTGATGCAGGGACTCCATTATGTTCTTGTTGACATTGTTGGTAGCTAGAGGTGTTCCTAATTTTCACAGTTTGGACTGAGTGAGCGAGTGAGTTTAGTTTTAGGCTGCACTCAGCAATATTCCAGCTATATGGCGGCGGTCTGTAAATAATCGAGTCTATACCAGACGATCCAGTGATCAACAAATTGAGCATCGATCAGCGCAATTGGGAACCGATGACATGTGTCAGCCAAGCCAGCGAGCCTGACCACCCGACCCCGTTAGTCGCCTCTTACGACAAGCATGGGTTACTGAAGATCAATTCTAACCCGGATCTTCACGGGTTCGGCGCAACCGGGAACCGATGACATGTGTCAACCAAGCCAGCGAGCCTGACCACCCGATCCCGTTAGTCACCTCTTACGATAAGCATGGGTTACTGAAGGCCAGTTCTAACCCGGACCTTTACGGGTTTCACAGTTTTGTCTCCTTGAAGTAAATTTAGATATACCAGGTTCATAATAGTAGGATACTTGTGTTTTTAAGTGATGGCTTTTTTGTGCACAGTCGCCAACGTATGAAGGGACCCTGTAAGTCCTCTAGGGTGGGTGGGGTGAAGGGGTGGTATGGGAGCATTGAGGGGGGCAAGGCGGCTGAGCGAGTGTAGTAATTGAGGGGCTATGGGCGGCCTTGACCGTGGAGTTTGTTATGGTTGGTAATTGAAAGGCGGCGGGGGTCGGTGGTGGCTGGAGGCGCGCGGACATCGGAGGAGACAGTTGTTGTTGGGAGGTAGAGTTGGTGTGAAATAATGCAGGAATATAGAGGCGCGCGGACCTCTGAGAAGACAGGTGGTTGGAGAGAGAGGCGAAGTTATAGATGGCTTGATAGTGAGCAGAAAGTGGATCGAGATTGCTAGGTTGTGAGGTGGGCGCGGACGTCGGAGTGGACAGTCACGCACATATGGTGAATTGAGTGACTACATACCTATCCATGAAACAATTAAGTAATGAAACAATAGGCGAGAGCTTTCAATACAACTGAGAGCTCATGACAGGTAATAAATGACAGATGGTCGGATTGGGGTGTGCTGATAGTTATAGTCCGGGAAAGCCTCTTATAAGAAAACAAGAGTTGAAAATGGTTTGACTCAACCGGCAATGGGTATGGTTGAGTGATCGTGTGAATGTGGGTCTCCCGGCAATGCGCTATTAGCTAATCCATGTTACCGTAAATAATCCAGATTTTTTAATATAGCTCTAAGTTAGTCAAATTAAGTCAAAATGAGTTAAAATTTGTGTCATGATGCTTTTAAACATACACTCAATCATTTACTACCTCCAAAACATGAATTCTGATCGAAATTATACATTCTTGCCTATGGGCCAACATATGGCGAAATTTTTTAATATCACTCTAAATTAGTCGATTTCAGTCAGTATGAGTTGCATTCTGTTTCATGATACTTATAAGCATACACTCATTCATTTACAACCTCCAAAACATGGAAAACATATATTTCCAGTAAAAGTAAATATTCTCGCCCATGGACCAACATATTTTTCGCCCAGGATTTTTTAATATCGTTCTAAATTAGTCCAATTAAGTCAATATGAGTTAAAATGTGTGTCATGATACTTATAAACATACACTCATTCATTTACAACCTTCAAAACATGGAAAAAACATGTATTTCGAGTAAAAGTCAATATTCTCGCCCAGGGGTCAAAGTGTTTTTGGCCTATGGGCGAGATTTTTTAATATCGCTCTAAGTTAGTCAAATTAAGTCAAAATGAGTTGAATTTTGTGTCATGATGCTTACAAACATACACTCATTCATTCATTTACAACCTCCAAAACATGACTTCTGATCACAATTATACATTCTCGCCCATGGGCCAAAATGTTTTTCGCCCATCGCTCTTAATTAGTCGAATTAAGTCAATATGAGTTGAATTTTGTTTCATGATGCTTATAAACATACACTCATTCGTTTACAACCTCCAAACCATGGAAAAACATATATTTTGAGCAAAGGTAAATATTCTCGCCCATGGGCCAACATATTTTTCGGCCATGGGCGAGGTTTTTTAATATCGTTCTAAATTAGTCGAATTAAGTCAATATGAGTTGCATTTTGTTTCATGATACTTATAAACATACACTCATTCATTTACAACCTCAAAAACATGGAAAATAATGTATTTCGAGTAAAAGTCAATATTCTCGCCCATGGGCCAAAATGTTTTTCGCCCATCGGCGGGATTTTTTAATATCGCTCTAAATTAGTCGAATTAAGTCAATATGAGTTGAATTTGATTTCATGATGCTTATGAACATACACTCATTCATTTACAACCTCCAAAACATGGAAAAACATAAAGTTTGAGTAAAAGTCAATATTCTCGCCCATGGGCCAACATATTTTTCGCCCATGGTCGAGATTTTTTAATATCGCTCTAAATTAGTCGAATTAAGTCAATATGAGTTGAATTTTGTTTCATGATACTTATAAACATACACTTATTCATTTACAACCTCCAAAACATTGAAAATCATATATTTTGAGTAAAAGTAAATATTCTCGCCCATGGGCCAAAATGTTTTTCGCCTATTGGCGAGATTTTTTAATATCGCTCTAAGTCGAATTTATTCAAAATGAGTTGAAATTTGTGTCATGATGCTACAAACATACACTCATTCATTTACAATCTCCAAAACATGAGTTCTGATCGAAATTAAACATTCTCTCCCATGGACCATGGGCGAGCGAGTTTAAATTTAAAGTTTTAGAAAAAAAAAAATTCATTTTTTTCATCTTTGTCATATATTCGTAACAACTGCATGGTTAATTTGGTCAAATCCGTTGTCAGAAAGTGCCCACAGTGCGAAGAGTTTCTGGACTTCTGTGAGTCCAGAATTAAATTGTGACGTGTTACACGAATTTCAGCTCATTTTGACTTAATTCGACTAAGTTAAACGATATTAAAAACTCTCGCCAGTCAAAATATATATTCTGTGAGACATGAACAGAAAAATAGTGAAAAAAAAAGATTTTTCGTAATGTTGCATTGCTGTACCTATACCTGTCGGAAAGGTCCTTCTCTAAAGATATATATTCCGTTGTTTGGAGCAGGCCTATATGACTATTACGACCTAGTGCTGCTAAACAACTCGTAGGCCTTTAGTCTGACATAGACGCAGACCTTGCATGTTCAAGTTCACATCTGATAGGGGCCGAAAAAATAGAATCCGACACGAATGCAATATCTCATTGGGTTATTATTTTCCTTAGTAAGTGGAGTGTCTTCTACAATATTGGAGACAAGTGTATCGCTGTCCTTCTGATATTCCCCCGAACGGAAGCTCTACCCATTTTAGGTACAATGTGCATGTTATAGAATAGTAGGGAATAGTCTTAAGACGTTTCAACTTTGACCAGGATTCTCCGAACTTGTAACAGTCGTTTGAGAGATGAAACGAGAAAGGGATAGTGCGCGATGTATCTGACGGACGTATGTGGAGAACGTTTGAAGAATGTTACTGTATAAATACAATAATTGAAATACCAGTTATGTTTAAAAAGTACCCCCAATCTGATATCCAGAGAGATAATTGTGAAAGATCGCAGTATTTATCTTCATAAACGGGCCAAGATAAAAGAACATGCCATTCATCCCCATATTATATCCCTTCTACATACAAGGGACATCGTTGTTACAGGAAGGGCAAACACTTTCTTCTATAGGTATCTGCCGGTTTCACGCTACATACATGTATTCAGATTATTGAGAAAACTAGCGACGCAAGATCTCCTCCATCACACATATAATTGTATACATAGCCAGTGATTAGTGATAGCGTTGAAGCAACTTTTACGACAGACACTATCAGCTGCAGTAGCACTGCCATACCTAGCATCGTAATTATTACTCTCTTACATAAGGTGAAATATCACAGGGTTGTCATGGTAACGATAATTTGGCATACTATTTATTGTCTTACTCTTTAATCAGCGATTAGCATTTAAATCAGTTTTGAGGTCAGCATGTTAAGAGAAAAGAAGTCGCAACACGAAAATTATTGTGATCGAATCTATTTGCCTTTGTAAAAGCAAGTTTCAAGCCACCTACATAAAAACCTGTTTTCATGATAAATATCTGCTAATCCGTGGCATGATTCCGACCATATCATGAGCATGTGCTTGTGAATCATAATCAAATAGTGTCCATGCTGCGTCAACAACACATGCATACGCACGAGAATTGCAATACGAGCCCCTGCACCAGTGATTCTCCGTGACCTGGAGACACTTTTGATTGAGAGTATGTAGGGACGTAGTCTGTCATACAGACCCTGAAGCAAATATATCCAAGTCCACGCAAGTCTAGAAAATGTGGCAAGTCTAGATTTGCACAGATTCAGGAGAATGTCTCAGGACTCCTTTTTATTATATTTCTCTTTTTTACTATGAACTTTTTTTCTGTAAAATATGTTCATTTCAGAGACCAGTTGTTCGTCTAGTAGGGACGGGTAGAAGACAAAAGACAAATGGATACTCGTGCTGTCATACTTTTGAATTATATGTAAACATTCGTTCTTGTCTCGGGATAAATGTATATTTTCCAGTTTCAACCAAATGTGCATTCGAAGGATATCGCAATCTAGGTTAAGCTATTTGAATCATATTTACAATTAAAAGACCCAAACAATGGTCTGTTGTCCAAATTGTTGGTTTTCCATACCTTGTCCCAGTCTGTATCACAGTCACAGACCGCTATTATTTTCCCTTCTGTCCAGCCTTTCCTGTAATATGTATACTGCAATACTGTATATGTTGCACATATACAACACAACGTATTATGCATGTAGTCAATGCTATGCTAAGCAACGTCCACTCGTATTCAAGATTACACCTGGTTAGAGATGCAAACAAATGTGTATTCGTATGTGCATTTTAATGAAATGAGGAACCAAGCAAGCAAAATCATAGCATGCATACAAATCAAGTTGGTAAACTGGGACTCGTTATCATCGGAGGAAGCTCACAGTTTACTTGTATGGACGATCTATTATAAGTACGTGATGTCTGTCTGTAGTAGACAGAACCGTTACATAGCATGTAGAACACGGATACACTGCTCGTGCATCCCACGTGCACGTGCTTCACAACATTCGCAGCGCGTTCACCGTTAACATCTGGCGGTGCGTGTCACTGACTGAAGACGTGAAGGGAGGCATTGACAACTTCATGAGCGCATATTATCATATTTATCTAAATCATATAAATTGTTCATTTACATCACATGTGAATCTCTGAAAAAGCGCAATGTTACTGTTAACAACACAGTTTTATGCACAGTTATACCGATGTTAACATACGCAAAGCATGGAGTCATGATGACTATCGACAGTAACTGTTCATGAGATCGTGCAAGGGCATTATGGGTATTTCAAACAAGTTATCTCATGACTGTAATAGTATTCATTTGTCTTGACTCAGATTAATCACCACCTTGAGTTTAGTAGACTCGCACACTTCATCGAAGTGCTGTTGGCCACCTTTCTCGCCGGCCCGTCCCCCATCTTAATGAGGATGCATGACCCCGCTGGTCACCCATGACGCCTCAACTTTCTTATACCAGACCAGTTGGCGGGCCCTTCGAGCTTGCGCTGCTCGCGATCGGGTCCGGTAAAATCTTCATTGATGATAAATTGTGTCAACTGACAAGTTATGCGTTCTCCTAAGGTCCTCATATAGCTTCCCGTCTCGATTACGATTTGTGAATCTTAAATCTGAATCTTATATGTGTTATTCAGAATGGTTGCATTGTATTCTCTCTTCAGAAACAGTTTTAAAAAGGAAGTAATAAAACTATGTTTTTCAATGGCAATGCTAGAAAATACAATTTTATATATACACATACTTCACTTTCCGAATGAAAGCATATATGAAATTATCTGCTGTGTCAATATATGAAAACAACCATAGGAATGTGCTTGATGTTTAACTAATTATGTTCTGGTCACGTGTCCTCGTTGATCATGGGTGGGGCGGTGGGGTAGCCTAATGGTTAAAGCGTTGGCTCGTCACGCCGAAGACCCGGGTTCGAATCCCCACATGGGCACAATGTGTGAAGCCCATTTCTGGTGTCCCCCGCCGTGATGTTGCTGGAATATTGCTAAAAGCGGTGTAAAACCAAACTCAGTCAGTCAGTCGTTGATCATGGAGGGTCGGTTAAAGCGTTCTCTCGTGGATCCGGGTTCAATTTCCCATATTTGCATAATGTGTGTGAGGCCACCCCCGAGATATTGCTGGAATATTACAAAAAAGCGGCGCAAACATCACTCACTCGCTCACTCGTTGATTACAGAGTATCAGCATGCTACGAGATTTCTTCTTATCGTTTATTTGCATATCTCCTTAAAGGCATTGTAACTCTTTAATCTTGCATGAAAACGCATTTAGATGATATCAGCTTTTACTGACATTATTGTAACATGCAATTTGTATGTGTCTCTGTATGGTTCACACACGGACATGGGCGACGGCAAAATAGTCGGGGCAGCATGAAATACATGGACAGTGTCGGTTATAATGAAGTGAGTGGGTGAGTTTAGTTTAACCCGCTTTTAGCAATATTCCGGCAATATCACGGCGGGGGACACCTAAAATGGGTTTCACACATAGTAACCATTTGGGGAATCGAACCCGGGTCTTCGGCGTGACGAGTGAACGCTTTAGCCACTTGGCTACCCCACAGCCCAAATAATGGCTGAACGTTTGTCAAGTTATATTTATCAATAATACCATTTGCAAGGCATTACATGTATTTGACTTCATACTCATAGGCATATATGGAGAGATTATTCATATTGGTCAACCCATTTCGATCGTTATTAAAAAGTCATTACTGCAAAATGTACACTATAAAGTACTGTCGGAAATAGAAAAAAAATGTATTTTCTCATTTATCTCTACAATTTATGTAGTTGATATGTGAAAGTGTGAAATTACCGTTAAACTAAGTTCGGCCTAACTACAGTCTCGGTGGTAGAGAGATAGGAAACGGAGAAAAAGGACTTATTTGGAACAGACCATGGCTTTATGCAAATTAGTGTGCGACGATATTGTATTACAAAGGACACTTTTTTAAATGCTTAATTTAAAATTAGACGTAGATTCATTATAAACGATAGTTGACGTAAAAAATAATAACTTTTATGTCGAAACTATTAAGGATGTAGCTACCATGCAGTCTCACTGTCACTATAAAAATAAATAGACAGGAGGGGTCGCCCCAAAAGCAAAACCTGGGGTCGGGCTTGGGGATAGAGATATCAGCTAAGATAAGATAATCCTTTAGGGGCAATTATACTAGGGGGGTACACGGCACGTCATAACAATTTACAAATAATATCCAGTCATGTCGATCTTCGGGTGGTCATGCCACCTATATACTACGATGCGTTTCTATGGTTTTCGGGTATCATACTCTCTTACATATCTCAACATAAACTTTATGAAAGAAAGACACGTAAGATGTTAATCAGTAGATGAGACATAGTCAACACACATGAAAAGCACAATATATCTTTGAGATGACCCCTTCTGCCTGTAGGCAGCACGTGCATTTAATGCCAGGTGAGTTGACGGTCCGTCGTCATACCTAGCTGAGCGACCTAATTGCCATCTATAGTCTGATCTATTGTTTTCAGCAGCTATTCATATTTTTCTAAGTTTTGCCCGATTTTACGAGTAAACATGCTTTTCTGCATATCGTATTACGCATCCCACTGAACGCCCAGTTAGGCCGAAGTGGGCTATTTCGACATATGCTATTTGCAATTGTGTCAATTTTAGGGATACACAGTAACAGCATAAAAAACAGTTTTTTTCTATTTCCGACAGTACTATAGTCTTTCATGTTAAATACCTGTCTTTGAAACACAGCTTCTATTCCGAGGTGATTTGCTTTTCAGTCACTTCCCGTCTCACGCCCAGCGATGACATTGGCATTATGTGATTTACACCAGCCATTAATGTTAAATAGCTGTCTTTGAAATACAGGAAGTATTCCGAGCTGATTTGCTTTTCAGTCACTTCCCGTCCCACGCCCAGCGATGACATTGGCATTATGTGATCTGACAACGGAAATCAAATGGAAGTTCTTGTGCTTATTTACTCTTTGAAGTGTAGCGTTTCTACAACTTAATCAATGCCCTGTATGGTGTTTATGCATAAATCCATGTTGAGTCACTCACTCAGCAACGCTGGGAGTTTTAAAAAACTCTTGTTACCTTTGATCGCGCAGTGAATATCAAAGATATTCAGTCGCAGATGATATTGTGAAGCTAATTCATAACGCCATTCGTGTTGAACATGTAACGGATATTACTTCATACGTTTACACGCGCACCACCTCCTGTACAAACTTGACAGAGAACGGTTCTCTATGAACGGTTCTATGTTCATGATAACTGTCTCTTACAGTAATATGTAGAGTTTCAAGTTAGGGTTTAGTACTACGGAAGCGTAGTAGGGCCACGGTGAAAAAATGTTTGGTCTCACTATCTCCTACGTAGGACTTAATATCTCCTACGTAAGGCATATTTTCTCCTACGTAGGACTTAATGTCTCGTATATAATAAGGAGATGAGCGATATATTAATAGACATAAATCTGATATGGTCGACTTACTTAGACATATATATATATATATATCCGCAGATATATATATATATATATATATATATATATATATATATATCCGCAGATATATATATATATATAGTTATATGTATAGTTATATAGTTATATGATTTTTCTACTGGAGTATATAATCCGAGTATTCAATGTGCTGCACGTCCACGTGAACTCATTATTCTTATCACCAAAAGAGCCTGACAAAGAAAGCAGTATTACGCAAGCTAACAGGCCTTATTATGCTGCACTCGCTCTTGCTACCAGTATCAGTTACGTCTTGTCTGCGGTGTTGGCAGATCTTGAGAGGTGCTTGTTTCGAGGGATTAAAAGGTTCAGTGGTGAACAAAGGACGATGAGGTGCCTCTTTGTCCTCTCAAGTGTCCCTAGCTGTCCCAATAGAATAGCTCTTTATCTCTCTTACATGCTCGATAATCTCCAGGGTATACGTTACGATCACTCTCCACTATGCCCTTGATGCATCCACGGCTTAGGCAGGGCTTACATTACGTCCGTTTTTTTAATGCATGCGTTATGCGTTGCGTTTTTGCTCTTACACTATTTGCGATTTTATTACCTCAGTTGGATGGCTTTTTATCCAATCAGGTGCCTACGCTGGGAAGTTGAGCGTACCAATCACAACTCACTTTCGCTTCTTAAATTATCTAACCGTTAAAACTTGGCAACACAATTGATGCAGAGGTACTCTGAAAGAAGTAGACGAAGTTCTGTCATATATTTTTTCATATTAAGTTTCAGATCTGTCAATTTGTGTTTACTACTTCCTCAAAAATCTGAGTGGCACTGCGAACAAACCTTCGCGACTGCGACCGCTATCCTTGTTGACACTGGCGAGCTCGGTTGTAACGGCGGCTTAGCTGATTGGCTACTGTGAGAATGCGGATCCAGCCAAGGGAGTTAATAAAATCATCGCCCTAAGCCGTGGATGCATCCAGGGTATAGTGGAGAGTTATCGTAACGTATACCCTGGAGATTATCGAGGATGTCTCTCTTGGAGCACAGCCAAATATGCCACACGTACCAACTCGTAATTCTTAAGTCTATTCAGCTCACTACTGTAAAATGTTTTTTGGCAGTACATAATTGGAATATTATTGCGCTGCATGTGACCTTCCTTAATAGTCTCACAGTGCCGGAACCATGTTATTTCTCCTTCCGCTCAGCCTTTGCTGTAATAACGCCATACATCAGCTTTAAGTTGTCCACATTTGTTTCACTAACGCAAAAGTATGCGACAACAAAAAAGGAGGTATCTGATAAGACCATCACCAGCAAACAAATCTAGTGGACCTGATGGCATTAACATGAGAGTGTTAAAACGAATTTGTACATCTATAGCTTAACCTCTTTGTTTGTTGTATAATATGTCACTGAGTGACTAGTACTGTACTTCCTACATTGTGGAAAACGGGTAATGTTACTCATATTTTGAAATAAAAGGAAATTCATCCCTCCCAACTAATTACAGACCAGTTAAATACCTATCCTTTGGAAACTCCTTGAAACAATAATGGTAAAGCATGTGCACGACCATTTCCATGAACATAACATTTTAAGTAAATTCCAGTGAGGTTTTACTGGAAGTCATCCTTCTACATCTCAACATAGACATTTATCATAATATATGCTCAGTCCTAGATAATCACCACCTTTACTGTATGCTGTTTTGTGATATTCAAAAGCTTTTACAGGGCAGGGCATAAAGGTTTATTGCACAAATTAGAAAATGAAGGTGTTCGTGGAAACTTACTTAGTTGGTTAACTAACTATCTATCAGGGCCCGGTTGTTCAATACTCGGTTATCTTAACCGCCGGTTAACTCCTAACGGCCGGTTAAATCCTTAACCGGCCGTTAGGTAACGAAAAGTTAAATATGCGTTGTTCAAAACATGGTTAGTCATGCCGTTAGCTAACGTCGCCGTCAAAGTTTAACAGTGTGGTTAACGTCACTGGTTAGCTTCCATATATCCCATAGTTCCGTTTTCTGGTTACTTCCGATTTAACAATAATGGAAAAGCAAAATGTCGCCTGCACCCCAAGGAAAAAGAGAAGTCGAAATTTCTCTGCTGACGAAGAGAATGTAATCCAGTCAATGGTTGAGGCCAACTCCATAGTTTATCATAGGCATGCGAATGTCGTAGCGTTACGAACGTTTTGTATTTGAACACAAGGTTCCAGCCGTTTGCATAATTTATGTTTCAAAGACATATGATCCCAGCTCTGTGTGGGACTTACTTCAATTCCAGCAACAGAAAAGACATTTTAATGAAAAACTATAGCACTGCTATAGATAAAATATGATAAATCCATGAAAATAGTATTAATATTAGAAGCATGTTGTCCGTGGATAGAAAATGTATAAACATTACACACAGAGTTACGCTTAGACGGCTACAGTCTTAATGAATCTTTGAATTCCCACAAGACCTATCGCTCTGTTTTCAGTCCTTAAATTGTCATGACTGTGTGGCCAAGTCGTGAAGATGCTATCAATATCATTTATTATTTATTTGCTAAGTCTGTCAAAAATTGTAATGTATGAACCCACACTGCCAAATCTTTTAACATCAAACAATATAGATGTTGTGTAATTAATACCATAGCTTTTATCTGAAATATGCTTTCAATACCAATAGAAACTGAATATGTTACTAGCGCCACGTGCAAGTAACCAAACTGTAATCGTACTATAGGCCCCAGGGCCAACACTGCTGAATAAAATCGATCTTTTATCCGACCTTACTTTTGACAAGAATCTCATGAATAATACTGTGCAATATCGTCGTTATCTGAACGCCTTCACAGGCGCATTTTCCGGAAAGAAATGTCTTGAAAAACATGAAGCTGCGTCTAATTTATAGATGAACATAATTTCCTCGATACTCATTAATCAGATGAACCTTCATTTAGTTCAATTCACAAGTAACTGCAGAAAATGCATAATTCTTGTTAATGACTTCACGGTCGGAAAACATATATTATATTTTATAAGTGCATTATAGAACGCTGTAGTAGATAAACATAATTTCCTCGATACTCATTAATCAGGCGAACCTCCATTTAACGCATAGAGAGTTCTTTTCAATGTCTTCAAGGACGGAAAACATGTATTATATTTCATAAGTGTATTATAGAACGCTGCTACGATTCGGCAGAGAAATACTATTGTGCCATAGTATTCCTTATATGAACCTATCAGTGTATAACATCAGCATACAGATATTGTTATAAAATAAGTTAAAAATTCCAAATATTATCGTGTAATATGACAAGAGATAGTGTTGTGTTCGCTGTGACAAAAAGTTTTCGATATTCAAATATAACATTTAATCAAAGTGACTACGAAGTAGGCCTGCATATCACTCACAACAGAAATAGATACATAATAATGTTATGTTTATTTTCCTACACATCAGTTGCAAGAGCAATGTTTATGCTAACTAAGTTTTCATCAAGTAATACAGCATTTTTAAAAGATGATTTGCTTCAATTAAAACATTCGAAGAAAGAAAAAGAAATTAGGCCTATTGCTAAAATGATTAGTAAAAATATAATTAAAATCCATCTATGGGAAGGGATGCCAGGCGGACATATCAAAACAAAATCGGATAATTACATGGAGTATAGAATTTCAAAAATAGCATATTAATTAACAATGATATCAGTTTTTAATAAAATCACTAATAATTCTGAAACGTTGCCGATAAACCTGGAATCGTGTTCAGATGTTTTCATAAATACACTCACACGAACGCCAAAGTGCACTTTGCGCCCTACTGGATAGTGTTTACAAAATCACGTTTCGCGAAGGCCGGTATTGAAACGCCAATTACAATATTTGTATTTCATATTCAGCGACGACAAATGAATCACTGCATTCGAAGGCTGGGACGGGTACTCGGGTATTCGAATCCGGGTCGGGTACAGCTGGAATCAAGTCCTATTTCTAGGAATCGAGTATCCGGAAAGGGAGAGAGCTCTGTAATGACAAGGGCAGACAATAGCTTGTCTTTTCATTTTTGACGTAACACACATTTACATCATTGAGTGAGTGAGTTTAGTTTTACGCCGCACTCAGGAATATTCCAGCTATATGGCGGCGGTCTGTAAATAACCGAGTCTGGACCAGACAATCCGGTGATCAACAACATGAGCATCGATGTGCGCAATTGGGAACCGATGACATATGTCCATAAGATCCATATAAGATCCATATTCTAACCCGGACATTCACTGGTTTTTTACATCATTGGTATTGTCCGATTAATGTTTTAGCATAGTTTTTATGACTATATTTTATCTGTGCATGAGCAGTGGGTAGTTAAGTTACAGTAGCAGCAGGAACAAAACGTTCGTTGTTATAACGAGGAATGTAAGTAATGGTGTTACTCTCTATATTGGTTAAACAGGTCTTATTACCAACTGTTCAGGTTTTCGATAATAATCTCTGTCAAATCGTGATTGAATATTCAGAAAGTTGACCCGAATGTATTTCTTACATTTCCGGTTACTCGATTCCGATTCGGGTATGTACATGCGGGTACTCGATTCCATTGTTTCCTACTCGTCCCAGCCCTACTGAATTCCTCATACATTTTAGCATCTAATTACAACTGGTCTTTTTGGCACCAATACCAAGTGTCTAGATAAAGTGAAACGAAAGATATTGGGGGTGGAAACAACTGCTGTGCTCGAAAGACAACACCTGTTTGAAATGTAAACAAAGAAAATTCAGACTTTACACTGTGTAGCATTTTCTCAAATTTTCAGACACCCATTTGCATGGAAAGAGCATAGTAGCAAGAAATAGGAAATTAAAGATAGATACAATACAGGAATGTGATGTGTTTACACGAAACTGTCAAGTTTCTGTGCAGCGTGACGCCATGACGACACGCAGAACGACAACGGTAATAATCGGCATTCCTGGCTTCTTCTCTTTCTTAAAATGGGAGTGTATTTGGAAATTTCTCTGAGGTGACGGTCGGTAGAATAAGAGTATACACAATCACCATGCATATCCCGCCGATTACACTTTCATTATCATAATGTAATCGTTCGGATATATTTTCATGAAACTAATTTAATTATCTACATGTAGCCTTGTTCAATATCATATCATACGTGGGTATAGGGTGTACGTGTTATATTCTTTTAAATGTTTGTTGAATAATATTTACAGAAGAAATTCACACATTTAGTGTAGTAAAGCATATATAAACCTTCCCACAAGTGTTAAAAGATGAAACGTAGGCAACATGTACTTGTACAACATGTATTTTAGTTCCTATGATGTGTATAGATACAGTTTCGTATGAAACTCTTCGTCAGAATAATTTCCAATATCGAAGTCCAGTCCACAATACACCCTATCCTTTCTTTGCTGAACTGGCATCATGAAAGCAGTTTTAGCCATGAACGCCATTTGCGAGTTAACCACACTGTTAAAAGGTTAGCGGCGGTCCTTAGGTGTGTTAAATTAACGTCACGTTAACAGCCTGTTATTAGTTAACAGAGTTTTGAACAACAAGATAACCCTCTGTTATTAGGTAACAATCGGTTAAATGTACTTAACGGCTGGTTAAAAGATAACCGAGTTTTGAACAACCGGGCCCTGATAGACGACAGTGTGTCTCTGTTAATGGAACATTATGAAAAACTACATGTTAATGCAGGGGTTCCTCAAGGATCTGCCCTTGGTTAATTTGTGTTCCTTGTATATATCAATGATTTACCTGGAAATTTACAAATATCACAATAACGTTGGCCTATGTTAGATTTTATTGAGCTTCGTCCTTCAAGCCTGACAACCTTTTAATATGGTTGATTAATCCTCTGTCATTTATCAAAAAGAGTAGTGAGGTTGTGCTTTATTGTTATAGATTTCTAAAATATATGGACACTATTGGGACGTTGGTAACTGTCATCAGACATTAGTTGACGACATTTCTCATGGTTTGAATATAGCCGACTTTATAGAAGATAAATATCAGTTTACAACACAACTGGCTAAATCTTGGTATTTTCGGATATTTAGGCCGATATTTAGGTCGTTAAGCTAGCATATTATGGCCACGAATATAATTTTCTATTTATTACCGAAGTCTTTAATTGCGGAAATTACGCGATAATCTACTTCCCAACAAAGGCAGGCTCCCCGACATCGTTGGATTCTTAGAAGCAACGTGACGTCATGACATTGTTCATGATGTCATGTCACCATGACAAAGTGATATTTTACCCGGTGCATATCGCATGAAAACAAATTATTCCCGATATGTTTGCCCTCGTTAGTTATAAGCATTGTTATTATCATTCTTTGAGGTTAATGCCACCCGTTGAATTCTTTGTTGTATTTTGAGCGGTGAAACTAAATAAATGATTTCTTTGGTCTACCCATAACAATTAAGGTGTCAACTTCCACTGTATACCTTACAGAAAGAAGTTTTGACTTTACTTTGATAACGAGCACATCTGATCGATTCCTTGAAGCAAATGATGCAATTCAGTATCATTTCTCCATTTTATTTTAAATGCATCAATCAAATACACAAATGAGTGGACAGATTGACTGCCAGGGCAAGGAATAACCAGGCGAATAATTTCACAGCTGGTAGAATTAACATGAAATTATAGTAACCATATGCTAATTTTTTTTTGAAAATTAGTAATGACAAAGCGTTTGTCACAAACATAGCTATTACCGCCACATGTCGATATCTGAATGTCGCAATTATCCTCTGTCTGACCCTGAAAATTATGTAAACGTTACCGAAACTGTCATCTGATGCCTTTCATACAAAATGCGAATAAATTCCATCCATTAGGTTTGGAGATATCGCAAGAATACTCGCTGTGACCTTGAAAATAATCCGAAGGTCACTGAATTCGACTGGCGTTAGACGATACTCCCAACGCATCTTGGTGCTACCTTTAAGCAAAATATATTAATTCTGTCTTGTATTTTCGCACTAAAACGTTAGACATGTGTAAAACACTTTTCACTGTGAACTTAAAATGAGCACAAATTTCCCAATCAATTGGTGTTGTGGGAACCCCGCCAATACACATTGATATAAAATTGGATCAAAATCTATTAATACTTTCCTGAGTTCGCGGCTACCAAACTTGGCATGTGCAAAACTGGTACACCTTCGCTGTGACCTTTAAAATGACCTCAAGGTCACTAATTTCAAGTGGTGTCGGTAAATCTCCAATCTCCAGTCAATAAACCTTGGTACCAAATTTGAACAAAATCCATCATTTCTTTCTCGAGTTCTTTTAGTAAACAGAATGGGGAGTCATTTGAACAAGCGATTGTAGTTTTGAAATTGCTTTTTTGTGCAGTTTAATATCTAAGTTTGATTCTAGCCGACTTCTACCAATCTCAAACATAGCATATTTTGTTTCTTGAAGTTTGTGATGTATTTTATTGCAGATTTTACGTTTTTGGGGAGTACCAAGCCAAGATACAAAGTCTCACAAAATGGGGATCGTGAGGCTGCAACATGGCAAAACCAATTTGCTTGAGGCTGACAGATAATATGTAGAAAAATAAAACATAAAAACAGCTGCATTTGTATCATATTCTAGGTGAAGCTGACTACTATTTGAACGTCCCTCGTAGTTATACACGTTAGAACACCCGACCACCTCTCCGACTCTACATGCATGCAAGTGTGTTAGATATATGTATACATATCAAAACCTCAAAAGATATTTGCGAAAAGACATGATACAGAGGACAGTTTATATCGTTTATATATCAGGACGAATATCATTTTCGTCATTTAGCTAATATTTGTCAATTCATTCTTGGGTTATCGCGCTAACAATCTCTATATTGGCAAAACCCTCAGATTTTTGCTGTGACCTTGAAAATTATCTCAAGGTCATTCCATTTCACTTGTGTCCGTGAATCTCGCCAATATACCTTGGTACTAAGTTTGAACAAAATCAATCATTTCCTTCTTGAGTTATCGCCCTAACAAGCTTATTTGATGTATGAAATGCAACGAAAAACAAACACCCGCGTATTTATGAGTGATTAAAACTGTTATTACAATTTACGTCAACATTTATTACATTTTACCGCAACGAAAATTATTACAATTTACGTCAATTTTTATTACAATTTGCGTATTACAATTTATGTCAATTTTGATTACAATTTACGTTTTTTTTACAAATTACGTCAAGTTTATTACAATTTGCTGCAAGTATTACAATTTGCGTTTTTGTTACAATTTACGTCGTAACAGGCCTGATCCTAGACGATAAGATGCTTAACATTTCCACTCAGTGCAGTCTTAAGAAGTATTCTAGTCAGAAAAAGAAATCTGTTCATCATTCTGGAAGTTCGGCATGAAAAGGACAGCTGAGAGCAATACTTACGTTTCTGTACCTTGCCGCGTGATGTTGCCCATTGATTCAACGTTCACAGAAACACCATTTAGCGACGTTTTCAGCCAATCAAATTATAGACCGTGCCCTCAGTGTCCGCCCATCTGTATCCTCCGTCAAGACCCACGCCAGGGCATTGACGTCGACGTACAGTGTGAAACAACTGTACAGTTTCGTTTTAACTGAGACACAAGACATAGTTGGGTATTCGAAAATAAAATAAATATCGAGACAACATATGTTTGTATTAGTTGCTAGATGTTTAATGTCATTGCAGTATATGATCAGAACTTACAAAGATATGCATTAAGCGATCGTCAAAACTCGGTGCTTGCGTTGAAATTCTTAAGAACCAGAAGCATGGTGAGCGCGATTGACAAAAATATCAAGTATGATAAGCATAAATGGACAGGTAACACACCGATTGTGTGGGAAAGGTCACTTGTAAATGAAAACTGAGTATGTTCTATTTGTCCGAACCACAACATACGGGGACAGAACATTTAGCAGAGCGGGTGCTGTACTCTGGAATGGATTACCTGAAAGTGGCAGAAAATTGGAAAATATCAACAGTTTCCGATCTTGTCCCAAACCATCCTCCTCAAACGAGCATTCGACTAAGCGCACATGAGCAGGACTCTGGATATGTAGCGCTATACAAATGTCTAATTTGATTTGATTTGATTTACGTTTGCATATCATGATAGGCACCTGTTACACGAGCTGTGTCGGGTAGAGCGTTGTCATGTTGAAACGGCTCCTTCTGGTGGTTAAAAGTGGGAAGAGGTGAGCGATTTGCTGTAAGATTGCCTTGAACCACCACTAGCTCTGATCTACCAGTGTAGGAAATGGTTCCCCACAACATGACCGCACCTCCACCAAATCCGTCAACCTGTCGAACGCAGTTCGGCGCAGGACGTTCGTACTTTCGTCCATTCGTTGTCTTCCACCCCGTCGTTGCAGGAGGAAACGCGTCACCAGTTCTCCAGGTTCAATGCCTGTACCCTGCACCATTGGACACATCGTTCTTGGTGTAGTGTCAGGACAGGTCCAACTGTTGGTCAGTATGCTCGAATTCCTACTCTCTCAGCTGATTTCTGATGGTCTGATCGGAAATTCATCGAAGACCAGGCACCTGTCCTGCAGTGTCCGTTGCTAGCAAATCGATGACGTAGTTTAAACACCCGGATGAATCGGTTCTGAGCAGGAGTGGACACCCTTGGCTTTGCAGTTCTGGGACTATCTTGGGTCGAATTGAAGCGGGTATTTGGATGCCATAATCGCGCAATACGCAACACCCACGGCATGATTAACGCTATTCAAACAAAGGAAATGTCTTAATGACGATTGCTGTCAAAATATATCGAAATGAACTTATAAAAACGCCTTGCCTTTATTTATTTTTTTTGGTTTTTGAAGTGTATAATATAAAGTGGACATTATATCAAGTAGTGATGAACGTTTTTACGCGGAGACAGATGGGGGATGCCTGTCATACTATTTCTGTATATATCATAGTTCACTTTGAGCATGATTAGCGTAAATTTGTAAGCAACATATTTCACCTCTTTAAACCACAGAAGAAATATGACGGCCCACATTTAGTTTGTAGTTTGAATTTTAGTTTTGAAAGAGCTTAGAGTGCTCGACTCTCTTGTCGGTAGGGGAAATCATTCCATCATTTTACAGTAGACGAGAAAACAGACTAAATAATAGTTTCTAACTGACTGATAATTCTTCCATCTGGAAAGAGGTTAAGCACTCCTAACTATGTTCAGTTTGTGTATGATAATACGTATGATTTTAATGTTCATTTAAGAAATTAGTGTATGCGCACTTGGTGTAAGTGTCTCCCAAACACACACTGTTGGACTCGTCCAGACGCCAGGGATGGCAAATGTTAGCCATGCATAACTCCGGAATATATATCCTTTGGACACACACGATACTGAATTTGTAAACAGACATTTGACACCAAGGGCGTCATACAGATTTAGATATTATCCTGTCAACAGTTTAACTGTGATTAAAGAAAACACTACAAATCATGTTATTATCTTTTGCATTACAAAAACACATCAAATAATGCACAGTTACTTTATTCAAGTGGTATAGCTGTGAGTCCTTTGGTCAGAAAATATAGGGAAACCAACGAGATGGAGGATCGCCAGCGTTCTGGACGACCCAGGGTGATGTCCGATCGTGAAACCAGGGCACTATTAAAGCTCACTTGACGACAACCATTTGCCATAAGCTCTGTTCTGAAGCACCACTGGTTACCACTTCGCCGGGTCTCTAAGAAAACAGTCCGGAATCGCCTAAGAGAGCTAGGTACAAACTCTAACAGTGTCTCGCATGATTGTAAATTTGAGGACAGTTACGAGGGAATTTAAATGCTGGATGTACAACGTAAATAGGGACAACATGGCTTTTATTTGTTATATGTAGACCTGACTGCAAATGTACCCCCTTTCAAAGTCACGTCATTGTATCCCAATTGTGTAGATCAATGCTCATGATGTTGATCACTGGATTGTCTGATCCAGACTCGACTATTTACAGACCGCCGCTATAAAGCTTTGGTGTTAAATGACAATCCAATCCAATCAACCAACCAACCATCCTCGTATGTCATAACTTATTCGTTTGCATAACAGCCATCTGTGTGATAGGTGTCACGACCAAAAGGTTTGGCTGATCACAAAATATAATACAATTATATCCTCGTTTATCTGAAGCAAAACAAATATCATCTTGAAGTACAGTAAGCTGACGAAACTTTAAATATCCAGGTTGGAAGCTTGAACAAAACTATTTTTGATTTTTTACGCATTTTGCTGGGGGGTATTATTTTGAACTCCGTCTGTCGTGCAAATTCATCTTTTCCGGAGCAGAACATAAATACCGTTAAATATTTCTTTACCAAACTTGGCGCATAGATAGGTCTGGTGGTGTTCTGGTGTCTTTCGGTAGGTTTGAATATCTAAATAAAATATGTTTTGCGTTTCCATGGCATCAACTTTGGCTTCGGCTGAAATTGGTGATAGTGCTCTTTTCCGGAGGAGAACTTTAAAAAAGTTTTTTCACCAAATTTGGCACATAGACAGTTTGGTGGTGAACTGGTGCCTTTTGGTAAGTTTGGATTTCTGAGATAAAATATATTTTAGCGTCTTCATGGCATGAGGTATTAACTCGACTGAAATTAGTGACAGTGATCTTTTGCGGAGCAGAACTTTAAAACCGTTCTGGATTTCTGAATAAAGTAATTTGTGCGTGTGTGCGTGCGTGCGTGTTTGTATGTTCCAGAATTTTATGCCTCATTACTAACAATGATAAGATCCAAGTGAGTGTGAGACGTTTAAAGCCACTCGTGTTGGTTCCTGCATTACGTTACTCCGACTCATTGTTTCAGATATATCCGTTTAAGACGTCGTGTTCTCCAGATAACAACTTTTCATTTAAAGAAACAAGAACTAGTTTACATGTAACATCTATATCAATTTCCACAACAGTGTCGAAGCGATCACATAAGTCCAACTTTTTACTTTCAGATCTATATATGCTGCACACAGTAAAAATGAAGAAATACCTGTAGCCTAGTTGTTTCATAGAATCTTTAAGCTGTTATCTAAATCGTATCATCTTTTAAGGGATATGCCATTTTTAAATAAATAACACAACTTCCAAATCATATTGTGCCCTATGCTAATGATCGGCTATGAATTGTTGCATCCAGATTTGTTTCTGTGAAGCAAATAATATGCTTATCTGAAAGTAATTCACTCAGATAGCCGAGTTTCTTCCAACGCTTTTCCTGTACGGGTGGAAAATGTTAAATGTTAGTGATTTGTCTCCTTGTTGGGTTACATCAAACACACGTCTAATGTACACTTCAACGTCACTATCGTCCCAAGTAGAGAATAGAGATAACAGTATGAGATTGTATTATCTTATGAACTTAACGTAAGGCAAGCTTTCCAGTCTGTGGTCAGAATACATAATACATATCTCAACAAGCATGAGAGAAAGCTTTGAAGAGTGAACTCAATTGTAAACTTTCAGGAATTATACAAACGGCTACATCGACAATCGCGCTAGCAAAATGCTCAAATATGAATAGATTAAATGAAAAATGTTGTATGCAAATATGAGCAGTTTTGACACTCTGAGTAGGTACTATAATGTACAAACCTTTTTAGATTCATTGTGTGAACACCTACCGGTTCTTGATGATCTAGTAGATTTAGTTAATGTTGATGTCAACAAAGCCCTTGATATATTTGTCAAACATATTTTGAAAAAAGCAGATGTGTTTAAAACGATACCTTATAAAGCAGCTAATCGTGGATTTTCTACTAGTAGATGTCAGTATGCTAAGCGAGAGGCTAGAAGAGATTTGAGACGTTACAGAAACACTAAATCAGCCGTCAGTAGACGCAGATATTGTGAACTGAGGAATAAATACAAATGTGAATGTAGAAAAGCTAAGTTAACATTTCAGCAAAAGAAACGTTCTAAGTTAAAATCTTCTATCCATAACACTTCTGCTTTTTGGAAAGAGTTGAGAAGTCTGAATAATACAAAGAGCTCCCGTTGTCCATTAGATAAATCTTTATTGTATAATAATTTTAAAAGGTTGTTCACACCCCAAAATCAAGCTGATGATACCATTGAGAATAATGTTTTCAGTCCTGATGTAAGTATTCCTTTAATTGACATTGATCGCTGTATTCTTGAGTCTGCTATCACTGATGAGGAAATAAGTTCATGTCTTTTTCATCTGAAAAATGGCAAGTCAGCTGGTAGAAATGGTGTAATTGTTGAACTGTTGAAATGATCTATACATATTATTATGCCTTTTTTACAGATATTGTTTAATAGTATTTTTAGCACAGGTGTTTTTTCCCATGGCTTGGACGAAAGCAATAGGTATTCCTTTACATAGAAGGGGATATCGCAAAAACCCAGATAATTACAGGGGGATTTCTTTATTGTGTATATTGAGTAAATTATATACATCTCTTTTAAATGTCCGTATCACGAACTGGGCAAATATATGGAGTAAAGTTCCCGAAACACAAGCAGGCTTAAGACAGGGGTACTCTACGATTGATCATATTTTTACTTTGCATGGTGTTATAGAAAAATGTCTAATTAAAAAAAGGAAAAAGTTATATGTTGCTTTTATTGATTTTAGAAAAGCCTTTGATTCAATTGGCCGTTCTAAGTTATATAAGCGCTTATTCAAATCTGGTTTACATGGGAAAATGCTTACTGCTACAATGCTTTTTCACATCGATTTGGTTACGTCTGGATGTCTCAGACAGTTGGAGATGCAGCTTCATTTGTAAATAGATTCAAGACTGTTGCAATCAATATGTTTTGTCAATCATGGAATTGTACATTGAATTACAGTTCACGATACCGTATTTTCCGAGAGTTTTAAAGTCTGTTAACTCCAGAAAAATATTTATCATGTATCTTGGACAAAAAGTTTCGAAATATTTTGATCAAATTTAGATGTGGGTTATTAAGGTTAAAGTATAATGAGGGAAGATGGTTAAATGTTGAGGTTGCAGAACGTAATTGTCCATTGAGTAAGCTGGGTGTGGAAGATGAGTATCATTTTATTTTTATATGTACTGAATATAACTCTCTTAGATTAAAATACTTGCGATATGTATATCAGAAACAACTAAACTACTATAAATTTAAGTCCCTGTTATCAACAAATAATGAAACACTTTTAAGAAATTTGTGTAAATATATCTTTCATGCTTATAAAATCAGAGAAATCCAATAAAGTTTCTTTAAACCACACATTTTTCCATTTTAAATGTTTATACAGGTGTGTATATATGTTTATATTTAATATTATATTTATACTGACAAGAAATCTATTTGAACAAATAACACGTGTATTATTGATATGTATGCCCTTTAAAGTGTATCTATATTTGTAAACAAATGTATGTATGTTGTATATGGGCCTGTGGCCTATATACGGAATAAAAATACTTGACTTGACTTGACTATATGCAGAGGTATCATTATTTGTGGAAAATCTTGATATGAATTATACATATTACATCTTAGCTGTCTACAATGATAGTAGGATTAAACAATCTTAGCAGCCATAAACATGGATAGAACGGGCAATACTATCTTGCAAGTAATAATCATGGGTTGTAAAGTGATACAATCGAAACAGTTGTACAGCTGGACTGCATGAGTGACACTTTCCAGCCATCTGCATACTGAGATCACATTTCAGGCAGGCCACACAAAACAACAAACAGAGGCCTTTGTAGATACTAAAACTATCCACATCGAAAAATATATCGCAACACCCGATATATTTCAAAGTATCAATATGTTACCAACCACAGCAAGGAAACATATCCAAACCTCAACGTAATTTACTATCTGCATAAACTGAACCTTTAAGATTACTTTAATGGCAAAATATGACTATACACACAAAACAGAATTACTGAAGCTTAATAATAGAGACAAACATGCCCCAAAATGTAATAATAACATGGTCGTATGATGTCAATATCAATCAATCAAAACTTCCGTACAAAGGCCATCGGGCCCATATACATACAGCTTCATACATTATAATACAATATACAGTATGTATACACGCCCATCTGCATACATGTATACAGGTAATCAGAGCATACGATACAGGTTAATATGGATAAAGTAGATAAAGATATGATTTGACAATGCAAAAGTATAATATGGTATATAATATTATCATTCTTGTAATAGCTTACATCTTCGTTCATAAATATGCATTATACATGTATGTAGGCTGAGCATTTTCAAACTGTCATACGAGTGGCATCAATTTGTCATAAGTAGTTTCTTAAAGTTATGCATATTCGTTTTGAAATCACTTGGTAAATATTTACGACGTAAGTCATCATATCTAGGTCAAATGAAAGTAAAATGGTATTCGCCTTCTAGACCTCCGTAACAGATAGGACATGTTCTCAAATTTGCGTTAATTTTTCACCATCGTCCATCATTAAATTTTAACCTTAGTAATCCTGCCCTAAATCTAACTAAATATTTACGTAATTTATAATCTGCAAATTCAAAAAAGTATTTTTCAGGTTTTAATAAGCTTTTGAATTCTATACATATAAAATATAACGTGTGCTATTGTCAAGATCGGATCTCCAGTTTTGTTTAAAACTGTCACTAAGTGCGGTCATTTTCAAGATTTTGGCATACAATCCTTAACAAATCAAACCAGTATCCAAACTGAACACAATGTCAATAGCCGGTGTAGCCTCCACCTACTGTAATAACATCCCTGACCCTGGGTACATTAAATTGAATTTGTATGACACTGAGATGTTGTTTTCCATTCTTGATGGAGGGCTTGTTCCAATACATTCAGGTTTTTATACTCCAGGATCTCTCTGACGTATTGTGCGACCTAACTGACCCATTTGTTAATAAAGGAGCCCCATATCAGCAACAAAATCAACAAATGTTCTAAGTTATCGGGTTAAGAACAGTTCCCTGAAACGATATTTGCTTAATGACGGGTGCGTATCTGTAAGTTGATGGCTCCTGTGATGGATCATGTGTCAATCATACAAAGGACAAGAGTGATGTTAGATTACAATATTGGTGCGCAATCTCGATATTTATATTTAAATGTCAAAAGCAAAATTGGTTATGGCAAAATAGAATCTGTTTTAATAATTAAGACTGATTATCCTCTGGCACGACGTTTTATACTTTATCAATGACAGGTGTATATGATGTGCAACAATAAACATTGCTCTTTAAGGGGTCCAAATAACATATATTTTGCAGGTTATATTTTGTTCCCGTTCATTACATAGTCGATAGATTACCTCTCACGGTGTACTATCTAGCGACACCACAGACCCATTTAACATCAAACCTAAAATAACATTGTACTATAAATGTGAATTGTGTATTTCATTTAATAATTGCCTGTTCTTGTGACGTTAACTGAGACTCTGGACTATTTTGATGTGATGGTGTACACAGTCTGTACACGCAGGTCACAACGTCGGGCTTTTTCTATGCGTGGGTGGGTGGCTGGCTGTCTGGATGGATGGGTTGTGGGTGGATGGATGGATGGTTGTGGGTAGGTGGATGGATGGATGGAGGGGTTGCTGGATGGATTGGGTGGATAGATGATAGATAGGTGGACGGGAGATGGTTGGTTGGATGGTGGATGGGTGGGTTGGTGAATTGATGGGTGGATGGATGGTCGGGTGGATGGATGGATTGGGTGGATAGATGATGGATAGGTCGACGAATGATGGACTGGGTGGATAGATGATGGATAGGTGGACGGATGATAGATGGATGATGGATGGGTGGGTGGGTAGGTGGATGGATTGAAAAATGGGTGGGTGGTTGGGTGGATAGATGATGGATAGGTGGACGAATGATGGATGGATGATAGATGGGAGTGGATGGATGCATGCATTGGCGGGTGGAGGATGGATGGATGCGCGCGAGAGTGATTGGGGTTTCATGTTACGCTGTAATATTTCATTACATCAAGAAGGCAATATCTAACGCAGATCCATGACGGTAATGTATGTGTTATGGAGAAATCTGACCATGACGTGTGACAAGAATGGTTGACGTGTGACAAGAATGGCATGAATTGCCGAAGGGCGTCACAGAAATGTTTAACAGACACGTGGCACAAAATTTTGACAGCAATCATATGGATGGCAGAAATCTTTGATAGAAATTGGTTTGGCAACATTAATGACATGGGTCTTCGCTTCAGACAACATCGTGACTGCTGCAACAGTTCCTGGACAGATTCATCCTTCTACAGCGATATTTTGAGCATCCACCCAGTTTCTGCCAAGTCAGAAGGATGGGATACTTTCCACTTTGCCTTCTTTTCTTCATCCTCATTGCCATGGGTGAGCTATAAAAACATAATCTTTCTTTGTACAGAAACATGTTTCTTCAGAACATAACGGACATATTGCATCTGTTATGCTCAGTGATACACCAATTTGTTCGGAACTGGTGTTGATGAAACTGAATTCCAATCTTAATACTACCAACAGCTTTTTATACTATATGTGTATTATTGTCTTTATTTATGCACATATATATAGAACGTCATATTAGTGCATTCGGATGTTTTGTATGAAACGATAAGATGTCATGAATCGTTGATTCTCTCCTCCCATGACATCTTCGAGTTCAATACAAAACATCCAAATGCACTAGTATGACGTTCTATATTTATCATACACCCTCTTATCTTGCATTACTCTGTTACTTAAGTAAACAAATCATAGGAGTTCAATACAGAATCTGTTTTACTATCCTAGGTTTACATGGGTATATAATAAGTAGGTAAAATATATATTGTTCCAGTTTCGTCACCATGATTCCTTCAGCTGACAACTTGTATAGAATTATTGGCCAACACACTGTCCTTTCACTTATCAGACCTTAAGGAAAAACTACAGAATAAGAAGCATATCTTTCTTATTTGTGATAACTTACTTTTCATTTTCAAAATCGTTGGTTAGTGTTACTAATCGGAAGTCGTCCCAAAAAATCCGATTTTAAATGGTTATTTTTCATTTTGATGCTCCCTTATTTTTTCGAATATTATATGTCGTGCTTCCTGTACGTGCATTTAGCACATTGTCCGATAATTACGTCAAGTCAAGTTTTCGTATAGCAGCCTCGTAATTGGGACCATGATGCGTTTTGGCGAATGTAATCTGTTTGGGTTCAAACCTGTACCATAGTTTTTGTTGTTGTTCTTTTCACACAATTGCTTTAAGAGTGATAAGTTACTTTTGTCCGGTAGTTTATATCAAGCATTGTATGGTTTGATGTGTTTTAATCACACTAATCTGTTGATGTAGAAGTAGAATCAACAGACTCTCGTGATTTCACTACTACACAATATTGTAAGACAACCTGAATTCATTCTGTTGATTGATAACTTTGCCTGACCCATCCCATATTCTTCAAGTAATTCGATTCAATATTCATTGCACGATTTGCATTTTTATTTATCACTCTAGCATCCGTGGCAGCTGAAACCTACTTAGAAAAATACGGGAAACTGAGGGAGGAATTAATCAATCCGTTAAAATACAACTACAAAGTGAGACCTGAAAATGAGACCTTCATCAACATTACTCTGGATTTAAGAAAACTTGACAATTTGGTAAGTGCATGTTTAGAATATCGATAGCGACTTCGAGGTTGGACTAAGGATAGTTTGATAGTTAGCTTAGTTTAAGGGATACTGCAAGTTGACCTGAAACTCCTCTCAGGATAGTTAGGACAGGGTAACAAATGGGTTCTTCACTCTAACTACAGTTACAAAAAAAAAGAACGAAAATCCACCCCCCTAGAGCGAAGGGAAATGTACGGAGAGAGGGCTGTGGAGAGTACTGTGAAGCGGGCGACAGGAAAACTGTTTAGTGAATGAAGGCAGGGCGGGTTGAATACTTATAGCGAGTGAAGGCAGGGCGAATGTAAAACTGTATAGTGGGCGAAGGGAAACCGTTAACTGTATAGAGAGCAAAGGTAACAATTTAACCCTGTCGTAGTCTGGCCAAAGGAAATTCTGTAATGACAACAATGTATAGATGAATTTATAGAGGGCACAAAGGAAAGAAGGGGGGTGGGGTGAGGTGAAATGGGGTTTAGCATCGTAATTAAGATTATTTCGCTCACATGTTGAGAAGCATGCGTGTGTATGTGTGGCTGCTTGTACTAGCCCAGGCTTAAGCTGGTTTTATAGAGCTAGGGGCCAGCAAGTACCATATTTTAACGTCATGACTTGGTATGACGCGGGTGGACGCTCTAACCACTACAACACGAAGGCGGTCCAGGACGAAGGGGATTTGTGTAGAGGCAGAGGGTCTGGTCGTCAACAAAGATTAAAAATATATAAATGGGAATATCCGTACACATGCAGAAGAATGCAAATAAGGTTTCTATTTAGTGACATTGTGTTTGTATTGTTTCGATTTTTACACAGATATTAATTAAGTTAGGCTATCTTATAGTATTTTAGAAAGTTACATTCATCCGGACTAATCCCAACTGAATTAATCCGAAATGTTTTGTAAGTGATAGTTGGAAAATCACTCTACTCACATTTCCTTGCAGTAATCATTAGCTAAGTGTCCAGAATGTTGATTTGAATCTCCTATGTTTTCAGGACATAGCATCCCAGTCTTTAAGTACCACGTTTCTACTTTATATGGTGAGTGCAGTCGTTCCTAAACCCTTCCCATCACACACAGATCATTATATAATTACACAAGTTAATGAGTGGTAGTTACTGAGTGAGTGAGCGAGTGAGTTTGGTTTAATGCCGCTTTTAGCAATATTCCAGCTTTATCTTTGCGGGGGACACCAGAAATTGCTTTCATACAAGTACGCATGTGGGGAATCGAACCCGGGTTTTCGGCGTGACGAGCAAACGCTTTAACCACTAAGCTACCCAACCGCCCCGATAGTTACTGAAGCAGATAGCTCTCTCTTGTGGCTCGTCATCCCTTAGCACCGACCTCGAAGCCCCCTAGATCACAACCAACAATTCTTAGCTTCTTCAAGGGGAGTACTATCGCATTTTTTTCATATGGGTAAAAGCATCCTAAAGTCACCTTCCATGAACAAAAAGGTCATCGCAATAAACACGTACAGAACGCACTTGTATTCCCGCCTATTACGGAAACACCCGACTGAAGCGGGTATCATGTGACATTACGTCATATGTGCCTGTTGCCGATGGCGTAATAAATTATCATGTCTTCATACAAGATCCCAGCCTAGTCGAACAGAGATCATATAAGCAACGCGGATAATTTGTGTCCCGAAAATCTAGTGAACTATAAAATACTAGCCAGGACAATGTATATTTCCCTAGTTTTAGCTTATAGAAATAGTTATAGTACTAGGTCATAACCTTAGAATGACATCGGGTCAGCCAGTGAGAATACAGAGCAGCTTTCACGGCGCACAATACTGGCAAAAAGCGGGTCTGATGCCGACGTGCATAATTGGACAAAATGGAAATCAATGAATAAAACAGGTATTTTTTTCTTTGCCGTTGTAATTATAGATAATAGCTTTTTTCCGGTTGACTGCAGTATTTTGGGATCCCAATTGGAATTCTCAAATTCTTCACGGGTCGACGTTTCGATGTTAATGCTGACATCGTTATCAAGATTATCATTGATAACTGTTGTGAGGATCTTCACTGAAACGTAGCATCTATTGCACTAAAGAAGTTGTCAGACCATAAAACAAGCAATTATCAATGTTGACACAGTTTTTAACTAAGTAATTAACATGACTCTATAATCCTAGAGAAAGGATCAAATGTGGGCAGTATCTAGTTTCTTCTTTCTAATTGTATACATTAACATGTAACTTGAACATAACTACCGTTCTCTATGTTTTAGTCATGGATCGATGAGCGACTCACTTGGCCAGCAACAACTGACATCGAATACATGATATACAGCATCAAAGAGATATGGACACCTAATCTTGTTATCACAAATTAGTAAGTACATGTCTAACCACAATGAAGAGATATTACCAAAAACGTTTAAGGAGATGCACACAGACAAAAATGACGTCTGTGTGCGCCTTCAAATATGCTTATATGCCATGCTAGGAACCTTGTAATGCAATTATGTTCTATATTGCAACTAATCCTGACGATTCCCCAGACACAACGAAGCATACAAGGTGTAGATATATAGAGGATACTAAACGACCTTCCGTGTAATACCAATTTTATTAAACGAGTTAATGACTTGGTATCAAACGAGCGAAAGCGAGTTTGATACTAAATCATTCACGAGTTTAATAAACATGGTATTTCACGGAAGCGAGTTTAGTATTCTGTTTATTACTCTCCAACATAAATTGATAGAAACTGTCTAGAGTGTGATGACTTGAGTCATCTTTCCTCAAGTCCAGTAAGGTCTAATGCCATTGTGACAGAGGTATAGCATTGTGACGTCATAACTGTAACCATTATGACGTCATACGTTTAGCGGTATTACACTAGTGTAATACTGCCGTAAAAATATTATGTAACAGAGAATACTACACGAGGTCTCATCACATACGAACTATACGAAACTCGTGTCCTTCCTATGGTAGAGTCCCCAGCCGTGATATTGCTGGAATATTGCTAAAAGCGGCGTAAAACTAAACTCAGTCAGTCCTATGGTAGCTCGGTCAGATACCATAGGAAGGTCACGAGTTTCATATAATCCGTATGTAATGAGACCGAGTGTGGTATTTTATTTATTACCCACGTCTTACATGCATTAAATTGACAAAATAGAGTATTTTTTTGTATTTTTATGGTTTGAAACCGAAACCGGTTTCATAAAGAGGTTGCGGAAGAGTTTGTACTATAGTACAATATTTGTATGACGTCGCACTGTAATGACGTCACTGCATTGGTAACTGACGTCACGATGCATGTCAGTTGTCATCGCCTCGTTAAACCTCCTACAGTAAACTACTCCGTAGCACCCCGTTTCTTGGTTTCCAGTTGCTTCATTCGGCTAACATCACTGGTGGGAACATTGCTTTTATGTTTTTCGACGGATATAATGTCTCAGTTCGACTCACAATTAAACAGCGACACGGCAAAGTTCGCAATGTTTACATTCCCACAATGCATTTAAGTTGTAGAATGAATGAATTCACGTGTTTGTTATGAATGAAAAAATAGTTACGTCAGAATGTGACCTAACTGAGAGGTCATAGGTTATTCAATCATATCGTTAGAACCTCAGGTCAAATCGTTAGAATCTCAGGTCAACGCGATACGACACTCGTGTGACGTACGAGATTAGTATGCAACTACCCATACGTTGACCACGTGGGTAATAAACAGCAGCATCTTACACGGGAGAGTAATAATTTAATATATCTAAGATGCTTCGGTGAAATATTTAAGGCGCCGACAGTACTTTATCAGACGATAATGTGCACTTTTTGCATTATGTCACAATGTAATGCCATTCTAGTCTGCCCCCTCGTATTTGAACAATGTTGCATTGCGTCACAATGTAAGCGACGTCACAATGTATGTCAGCTGTCATCGCCTCGTACAGCCTTGTACAGTTAACTACTCCGTTGCATCTCGTTTCTTGGTTCGCAGTTACTTCACGCAGCTAACGTCATTGGTGGAAACATTACGTTTATGTTTTCCGACGTTTTAAATGTCTCAATTCGACTCACAAGTTTTCAGCGACACGGTAACGTTCGCAATGTTTACATTCCCACAATGTAATCGTGGAATGTCGTTTGACTACTCAGCATCGTCTGGATGTACTGATCTAAACTTACGTTGGTAGTAGAATTGCGACGTTCTCATGGTTTACGTTAATCACAGATGTAATTTAAAATAATTTAGAGAATATATTAAATCCGAACGTAAACCGTCATCAAACTCTTTATCATTTGATTTTCGGGTAACGTTCGTCTTAACGTAGGGGTGGCAGACACATCAATAGAACAGCGCGCCAGTTAGCCCTGTGCGAGGATTCTTAATTTAGGTCCCCGACACCGTCGGTTGTTTTTTGCCTTAGATTAATCGTCATTAACCTTAGAAAGTTTTTAAATTGGCATCCTAGAAAAGAAATACAGTTCGCTCTACCACCATATACAGTGTAATAAAGCACACTTTCGCCCTGAACTTTTATAGTTAAAGCACGAGGACGCTAACGTCCGAGTGCTGTAACGTCATACTGTATTTCTTAGGTATAAAAGTAAACGCAGATAAAGATTTATAGTCACGTTGGTGACGCATGCGTAATGACTTTTTACCCAATTATGGCTTCATGGCTGTAGATTT
>NW_025766122.1:0-65458 GCF_003918875.1 Haliotis rubra
AAGGGCTTATAGAGAGAGAGAGAGAGAGAGAGAGAGAGAGAGAGACCAACCAGGAGACACACAGAAGGACACACACAGGAACATGGACACACACAGGACCACAACTGACCACAGGAAGGAAGACACACCGAACACAACATGCACATGCAGGAAAAGGACAGACACACACAGAACACACAGGACCACACAGTGGAACGGAATGAGTGACAGCAGCAGTGAAATGGAAATGGAAAATAAAGACAAGAAAAAAAAAGGACACAACAGCAGGAAAGAAAAGGCATGGACGAAGAGAGACAGAAAGAAGGAAAGGAGAGTGAGAAAGGAAGAAGAACACATATCGAATCGATGAACATGAACATTTATTGAATCGACATACAGCCGAATAGCCATGACGGACACTAACCAGAACACAGATGTCTGACGAGTCATTCATTGTCCCAATAATCAACAACATCTCATGGTGAACACACGACATGGACAGAAGAATTCTTATTTACCCAGACTGATGGCATGCATTGTCAATTACAGAACTGTTAACATTAACTTCAAATATTAAAACACCACACTGATCTAAGAAATCGCTGTTTCTGTTTCCAAACAAAGAGACTACTGTTCAATATTTCAGTCTTATTATTGCTGAGAAGGTAGCCCAGACCCAGTCAGTACATTCCTCAAGTTACATTTGGAAAGGAATGTTTCATCTATTATTGCCAACACATTTCCCATTTAAAATATTAGATGTTAATTACACGAATACACATCAATCATCAGAAAGTCAATTCCACGGTAAGGAATGAGTGAGTGTGTCAGGGTTTTATGTTACCTAGCAATATTCAGCACATCACGGTGGGGACACCAGAAATGAGCTCACATTATTCTCTACTGCATGTTAAATTCAACCATTCGGCGACGATGAATGCTTTAATACTCAGGCAATCCCACATCCCCTAACAGTCCAGACATGTTTGAGGCACATATTGATATTGCCTGTGGACGACTGTGATTAACTATTCAAACAATAATATTTAGTCCTCCCCAACCCCCAGCTGTGTTTGGACTAGTTAATCCACAGTCACGTCCACGAGCGAGGAAATATCACAATATGTGCCTCAAACATGTCTGGACCATTAAGGGATGTGGGATTGTCTAGTGTGGCTAAAGCATTCGCTCGTCGCACGAAGACCCGGTTCGATTCCCAACATGCGTAGAATGTGTGAAGCTCATTTCTGTGTCCCCGCCGTGATATTGCTGGAATATTGCTCAAATTGAAGATAAAACCTGACACACTCACTCATTCCCCTTACCGTGGAATTGACTTTCTGATGATTGATGTGTATTCGTGTAATTAGCATCACAATATTTTAAATGGGAAATGTTGGCAATAATAGATGAAACATTCCTTCAAATGTAACTTGAGGGATATGTACTGACTGGGTCTGGGCTACGCTATAACAGCAATAATAAGACTGAAATATTGAACATAGTCTCTTTGACTGGAAACGAAACAGCTTGGATTTCTTAGATCAGTAATTGGTGTTTAACATTTGTGAAGTTAATGTTAACGGTTCCCAGAATTGACAATGCATGCCATCAGTCTGGGTAAAAAGAATTCTTTGCTTCTGATAAATATATCCGTTAATCATTCACCATGAGATGTTGACAGTTATTACTTGGGGACAACAGATAGACTCGTCCCGGACATGCAATGTTCTGGTTAACTAGTGTCTCCGCTTTGAGTCAAATCATGAAACATTAAAACAACTTATGCAAATTAAATTCAATAAATGTTTACTCCATATGAAAAATATTATTTTTCATCGAATATGCACTGTACCAGCCAAACAATATCATTCGTTCGATAATACACTAGACGCCAAAAAGAAACGTTACCCTCCTACTCCTTTATGAATTACTGAAAACTATCAAAGATATTTTAGTTGGTTTTTAGCTTTACAAGAAAGCTAACAACGCAGCTTTATGCAAATCACAAAAAAATGCTCAAATGAATTCATATTTGGGTGAAATGCATCTTTTATGAAGAGTTAAATTGTCCCCATATTCGTCCATGCCGAAATAAACCAATAATAGTGATTTTGATAAACTCCAAAGAAACGTTGAAATAAAATTCTGCTTTGGGACAATGATAAACCATTTAAAGTCACCATATTTCAACTATTAAAACAAGAAACAACTGTTGTAGAGTGTGGAAATCTGTAAAATAATCATTGCTATGGTATCAGTCTTTATAAAAAATTTCTGCTGATTTGCATTAGTGAAAACAAGTAAAACGTGTCTTTGATATTGTGAAAAATGTTTAGGAACATCTACAATCTTTGTTAACATTTTTGCTTGCAAAGCAACATTTTCCCATTTCCATTTTACACATAGCAATATCAATCGCCAAACACAGCAATATTCAAACAGTATTTTACATCCGTTTCACATGCAGAATGATTCTATAGGGTATGTTATAAAGAGCCTAGAAGATATTGATAACCGAGTGTCTTGAGACAAAAATGTTTTTAGTGCGATGAATTTGTTAGGAAAAATCCTTACTGCACGTTGAACGGGACCACACCAGTTTCTCCTAACTGAAAATCACAGCTAAACAACAACAGAAGTCTCCCTGAAGCCACACATATACTTTCAAAAGTTTGACTCACTAGTGTAAATATAGCCACTTACATCAAGCAACTGTTCTGAGCTACATTTTTGCAAAATATTCCTTACTGTTTAAGGTAATTGGTTACATGAACTTCTGTATTGTAAAACAAATTCGCAACAGTTGAAAAGATTATTGTCATGAGTTCAAGAAATGATAAAACTCAGTGAAAATGTACACCAAAACGCAGCTGTTCACATGCATGATATTTGCACATGCTTTTTCTGCAATTTGATGCAGTTCATCCTCATACATGTATAGGTTTGCAGTTGGTCCCCTAAGTTAATGGGAGAAATCAATCTTCGATGTAAACCCCACTCCACCCTCAACCCCACCATATAGTGAGTCTTTAAAGTGAGTCTAAACTTTTGATGGGAAGTATATATCTTACTAGAAATACTAGTCCACAACTCTTGATTGGTTGCATCGAACGGTTGTTGTAACGCAGAACTGTATTGGGTTTTAAGCGAGATTGACATCCATTTAATTTTCAAAATTCCGAAACGTTCGTCTAATTTCATGAACTCCCTACTACACCCCCTCCTTCAGTATGAGCCGTTTCCTGTATTTGAAGAATCCAGCGCAGGTTCAACAAGCAGATGAACCTTCGCATCTTCAGGGAATACATATTACACTGATTTACAGGTGACAGCACCAATAATTGCTGTTTCAAAGGCCAGATGCTGAAAGGTTGAAATGATTTCACGTGAGGTGCTGGTCTATAAAATACCAGTTGATCAATGAAGCTAAAAACGGCATATGAATGGCAGAATTGGGACATTTTAGAAAGCGAGGCGCTGTTCTTTCAAGTCGTTATTGAAGGTGGCGCGATAACAGACAAGGGGATGATATATTCAGTCACAGCACCAGAAGACATACAGTTGACAAAATATAAAATACAGTTCTTCAAATTGGAACACAATTCTGTATTGAGATACATGTGTGAGTAGAATGTATACAAACGCATCACTAACGGAGAGACGGGTACAATGTAAAAGCAAGAAGTACATATCTACCTCGGGTCAACAATGTATGGGGGCGGTAGGGTAGCCTAGTGTTAAAGCCATCCCTCATCATGCCAAGGACTCGAGTTCGATAACCCCAAGTGGGTACAATGTGTGAAGCACATTTCTGTGCCTCCCGCCGTGATATTGCTGGTATATATCTAAAAGCGGCGTAAAATGTTACATCCGCCTCTAACAATGTATGATTCCATTCAGAATTCATTAAACTGACAAACAATGTTAGTGGCGTGATGTGGTACTTTACGTAACATAAATCTGTAAAAGCTTTACATACCACAAGAACACAGTGGCGGAATGTTCGAATAGTGAGATTTGGTATTCCAAACTTATAGCTCTTCAGTAAAAGAGACCCCAGACGTAGAACGTCTCATCTGGTAAAGTATTGCTCGACTAAATGAATAGTGTCATTTAGCAAGGTTTCGAGCTTGTTTTACCACAAACATTCTGAAGTCGAATCCCTGTCATACCATGATGCATGTGAATTGAGGACAAAACATAGGGTCAACTCGAAAGGGAATGCTCTTACATGCTCTATTATTTTGCAAGAGATGGGGAAAATGCCACTAGTACAATACAGTTTCTGATCGTTAAATACACATTAGTTTCTAGAGAAGTAGTTCCATGCTGCATCGGCCACAAGTTCCCCATTATCATTAGACATGAACTTGCAGGAACCCTCAATGCTGTGAAAGTTGAAACCAGTACAGCATGGCATGCGATGGCAGACCTCTCCACAGAACTGTGGGCTCCCTGTCTCCTCTGGTCGGGGCCCCTGACAGACGCAGGAGTAGGGTGTCCAGAGAACGTCGACCTTGTTCTGTGATGACAATACATTGGATGTCATTCATAACAAAGGCTAATTGTAAAATTAACAACGTATGGTATGGATTTATTAACTTCTTTATTATTTTGGTTAGGCTTTCAGCCCCTTCATCAAGTGAATGCACTACTGATGAAGGGGCAAGAAGTAGCCCAGAAACGTCGTGTTTGTAAATACATACCATACCTTGTTATGTTACCCTCCAACGTGTAATTGCCCATCAAGCATCTATTTGTAAGTTGTAAACTTTAGATAGTGTGTAAAATGTGCTTACCGTTGAAACCAAAGGCTTCTAGTTCACAGAATTGCACTGCGTCATCTGTTTTCACGCTGTTCTTTTGGAACCTCAGGTAACGTCCCCTCACCCCCGGAGCACACGTGAGAGTTACCCTTGCCCCAGAGGCAACTGTACCTGGGTATACGGCGCATACTTTAGCAGCAGCGTTTGGGGTGAACTGTCGGGTCTCTCACAATAAAGCCTCGATTGTGAAGTTGTGAAGACGCCATGCTGAAAATGGTACATGATACAGAAACTCACCAAAGGCAAGGTCTAGTATCACCAAATAACAGTAAATTATATGAGATTCTGAAATCAAGCTTCTGCTGTTTTACCCTGTGGTAAGGGCTTCTTCTTACTTTGCCGACAGGTTGGGTAGATAAAAACTTGACCGTATGTTCCAGCCAAGCAAAGTGAATACCAGTAAGTGAACTGTGAACGATTATCGACTGTTCTAGCATAACCCGTGAAGGTCCGTGTTAGAACTGGTCTTCAGCAACCCCTGCTTGTCGTAGGAGGCGACTGACGGGTCCATGTGGTCATTCTCGCTGACTTGGTTGACACTTATCCTAATGGCGTAGATCCGTGCTTATGATTTAATGATTTTCTCGTCCAGACTTGATTATTTACAGACCGCCTCCATATAGCTGGACTATTGCTGAGTGCAGCATTAAACAACAAACAACCATGTTCTACCATTAACTGATTGAGTTTTTGTTTCTATGCGTACGAAGACGCTGATAATGGGGAACCGTAAAGATCTGACATTCAAAACCGACAGTTATTTCCATATTTTCAAATTAGTCCGCATTAACTTTACGTAAGAAAGCAATACTCCCTAATGTACAATACACGGACTGGCGAGACCAGAAGCGATGTAAACCCTGGGCAAGAAAAAGGTATGTAGCTGAAGGCACTTTTTAAAGAATAGAGTGACAAACCCCTTTCCACATCGTTAAGAAATCTCTGCTAAAAAAGCAACGTCGAATATGCAATTGAGACTATATCATGAGTACATATTTGTTTCAGCAGTATTAAAGATACACGATGTTGCACAAGCTGGTGCGAAAATATGACCTTGAGTTTTTAAAATCACGTGATGTTACATTCACCCTGTTTGTTCCAGTTGCATTTGAAAGATTAATTAGTATTTTCTGTCATAATGAGAAATATTTGTGGCGATTTCAAATCGCGTGTCTAGGGTGTGATAAACGTCTCACTAGAGACATCGCTGACTTAAGAAAACTTCCTAGTTTACTTCAATCTAAGTATGAGGGGCGGTGGGGTAGCCTAATGGTTAAAGCGTCGGCTCGTCACGCTGACGACCCGGGTTCAAATCCCCATTTATGGTGTCCCCCACCCTGATATTGCTGGAATATTGCTTAAAGCGGCGTTAAAGCCAACTCACCCACTCACTCAATCTAAGTATGCTAAATAGTCGCTTTGGGAAACAAGATTTCATGTACGTAAAGGACGGATAAAATCTTCTTTGAGTGGCATTTTTGGAAGTTGGGAAGTACAATATAGAACAAACTTTATGGATAACAACTTCTTTTTATTCGTGAGTGCGACGTTTCGATACAGATTCTTGTACCGTTGTCAAGCTTGTATCGAAACGTCGCACCTACGAAAAAAAGAAGTTGTTATCCATAAAGTTTGTTCTATATCGGATAAAATCTGTTGTAGACTATGGTTTTTTTCGACTCATGAGCAGCTGGACAGATTTCCACATATCAAGGTACTGAAGATATCGTTGATGGAACCGATACTCCAGAAGACATGATTATTCTGTTGTTAAGGACATTTTAGCTCGTCTTGCATTTAATGATCCTAACCCTAGACCATCCGTGACCAGTATCCCAGGTCAGTTTTGTTTATTTTTCTGTTGTTTAACGCCGTACTCAGCAATATTCCAGCTATATGGCGGCGGTCTGTGATTAATCGAGTCTGGACCAGACAATCCAGTGATTGACATCCTGAACAAACATATCAGGTGGGTTTTACCACTACAATTGATTTCTTGATAACATTAAGGTGATAAAATCACACCTGAAAGGTCCTACAAGAGATTACTGGGATGCGATGACCTGTGTCAGCAAGCCTGACCACCCTATCCCGTTAGCTCAGAGACATAAAACGTGAGATGAAATTTGTGCCGACGTTTTGTTACGTTTTGTTTAACGAAGAGCCTATGTTATTCGACCTACAGTATGGACATTCTGTTGAAATAGTTGTGTTGTTGTTTTGAACATCGTTGCGAGGAATGTTTCCTAAACATTATGAAATCTGAACATTGTTTAGCTGAAATGACGATCTAAAAACTGACCACAAGTGGATTACCCCACCGTAAGCACAGGCACTGAAATTGAAATTAAAATTAAATTTTTTAAAACTTGAATTGTTCCTGACACAATATTTAAGCTGAGTCAAGCCATTTCGGAGAAAAACTTTATTTGTTTGTTTTTTTGTTCAACGCCACACTCATCATTCCAGCTGCAAGATATCGACCTGTAAAAAACCGAGTCTGAACCAGATAATCCACCGCCTCTTAAGAAAAGCATGGGTTGCTGGAGACCAATTTTAACCCAGATCTAACCCGGAACGTCAGGGCAGGTGAGCTAATGTGTACAAGTTGTTCATAGAAATCAAATACGCACCTTTGTGATGATCTCTGTTGGTGATTACCACGGATGTTACGTAGAACATCCATTCCAAATCCACTTGCCACCATGGTAGGGGATAGACCGTACTTGGATGTCCGTGGACACAGGAACCCAGGTCATAGTTCGTGCTTGTGTTGCCGTCATTGCCTCTTTCTGGGCGGTCGTAGCCATAACTGTGGGACTGTTTGGAGAACTTGTTCAGCGCAATGTTGGCAGGATCTGATTTTACTAAAATATACATAAGGACCAGAAATGGATTGGTAAGCACAGTGAAACCTTCCTTTAAAATCCTTGGTATTATTATTATATGTATGGGTATTTATATAGCGCTATAAAACCCAACTGACTCACTCGCTCCTTGGTTTGATGTCAATGTCTGTGCTTGTGTTCTACAATAGCAGTAAGTCTCAAAGACGTTCATCATGTCGGGCGTTCTCCCACATACGGAACACACGCCCTTTTATAAACTCAGCGCGTATAAAAACTCATTCACTCACTCACGCACTCTCGGACGTATCCAATCATTCACCTTTTATACAGAACAATACCTGAAATTAGCTGGTGGCTCTAGGAATTCAGACCACTTGTAATTAACAATGGAGAGAGTTCTACGTATATACAATTTCTTTACTATTAAAATGAGCGACGTTTTGATGTAAATTAGCTACTAACACCGTTTTGAAGAAAGTGATATCACGGTTAGTAGCTACACTGAAACGTCGCTGATATTAATAGTAAAGAAGTTGTATATCCATAGATCTCTCCCGTTGTTCATCACACCAGCTTTTAAATGAGACTCAAAGTAGTTTAAGCACGTACTGATATTCTGAACAAAGGCAAACTACAATATTGTCAAACTTTATGGATAACAACTTCTTCTATTTTGTGTGTGCAAAGTTTCGATACAGATTCTTGTACCGTCGTCAAGTGGGAATATAACATGAGTGAGTGAATTAATTTAGTTTTACGCCGATTTTAGCAATATTCCGGCAATATCACGGCAGGGAACACAAGAAATGGACTTCACACATTGTACCCATGTGGGGGAATCGAACACGGGTCTTCGACGTGACGAGCGGATGCTTTAACCACAAGGCTATCCCACCGCCCTGAATATAACATGTGTAGAAGATGTATACATACTGAATGTAACAAAGAAAACAACATACTTAACATAAACTTCATCCCAACTTCCCAAATGTCACTCAAAGAAGTTAAAGGCAACTAGAATATGTCACATACAAGAAACGTATACTTACATAACTCTATCAATGAAAATATCCATAGAATTACGCTAACAACAAAGGGTGATCCCGACCAGCAAGGCATAGTTGGAACGCACTATTCTCTCGTCGTCACCTTCACTGTGAGGGGTTATATCGAGAGATAAATCACGTGGTTTGCAGTGCAAAGCTTTCTTGTGGTGTGTTTTGTCTTGCCTTAAGAATCTCTGCGAAATATATATTGATTAACTTCGTGAATAATCTATAAGGGCGTCCGTATCAAGTCAAAACATTGATTACACAACAGTCTCGTTTCCTGTTGACTGGGTCCCGTCCTACTGCGCAACTTAGTACAATAACCAGACCAGAATTTTTAGACCAATTCATTTAACTGGATACATAATTATTAATCAGTATTATTTGATACATCTAAGCACTTGTATATTGCAACACTACGCTCCTTCTACTCCTTGCAAACACGTCGTGCAGCGTGCTCTGTCGTATAGCGAGCTCTGACAAACGGAAACCTGGAAATCGTGGAAATTTCAAAACGAGGCTCTCCCAGTAGAAACGTTTGGCGGTCTGGTACGGACTTGATATTGTATCATTCACATTGTGCGTTACAGAACTACACCGAATAAGCGCGAAAATACGAAACAGGTGTAACCAGTGAGCCAGATGCATTGTGAATCAGTTTACGACCTCACCAAACAGGGGCAGTTCAGACGTCTTAGTTAAAGTCATGCTGCCTTCACCTCGCCATAAAATATAGAAATACGATGTTACTAAAGTTTAAAATTAAAATTAATTTGTAAATACCATTTTCTTATGAAACAAGAAATTGGAATTCAGAGTAACCATAGTTGTTTGTGATGTCTATTTTCACTTTCACACAAGAAAGTTCGGATCGGCTCAAAAGTAGGTCGTTGTCTGAATAGGATAATGAGACTCATGTTTCAGCTTGTAATTGTGTGTTTCTTATCTCCCGCCGCCCGTAAAAATCTCACCCGCCCATACAATTAAAAAACTATTTTTATTTCTAAACTTTGCGCCGACCATTCTCAATTGTACACCGCCCATTAAAAAAAAAATGTTTCACCACAAGAAAAAATTAAAATTTAGTTATAAATGTATTAAAGGACCACTGATCTAGAGCGATTTGACCTTCTAGCCAACAGTTTCATGACGAAACCGAGCTGCAGGCTGATCACTACCTGCTCCCTCAACCGTGACAGACACGGGGACTGGGCTACTGTCCACCTTGGCAGAATTTCTTCAATTTAATCAGAGGGACATTAGGAAGGGTGAATGCCCATCAGATGCCGTTATTTGAAAATATCCCCAGTAGTTCTTATTTGATTGTAATTAAGTATCCCAGGAGTGTAGGCTTTTTCAGATTTTCAAATATTTGGATGGTATAGAGACTGATCCAATTTGATCCTATTTCTGTGTTTTTCACCTCGATATTACCACTCAGATTACCCGACAAAGGTTCCCATTTTGGCATTTCTTGTGTCTGGAGTAAAAACATTATAAATTGAGGTCTGATGTGCCAAATGTATTACATCTTATGTAATATGCTCATGGAAGTGCAGCAAGAGGAATTATCAGCTGAGTTACAAAACAAACATCGATCAAAGGATTAACCGATAACACGCTGATTGATTAATTACATTTATCCTGCACAGCGGATTTGTCAAAAGGTAGTGTTTATGGATGTAGATTTACTAATCTATACTGAATACACTCCGTCGGAAAGTCCCTTTATAAAAACAACGTCTTTCCTTCAAAGGATTAACCTCCAATTTATTGATTGATTGCTCATTATTGGCTAACTAAATTACTTTTTAAAGAATGGCAGACATCATGCAATTAGTTGCCAGGTGTGCTATCTTGGTGACCAATGGGACTACACACCAATGTGAAAAACCTGAAACGATAGATCACGTTTTCGCATATTAGACTGTTAAAAGACACATGACTTGGAACAGGATTCTTTGTCAGCTGCAGATGAATGGCATCTAATTCCTTCACGTGGATATTGTTTGATACATTCCCCGAACAAGGTAATAGCCTGATATTGTTGTTATAACTTTAGTCTGTTTTACTTTTAATATTTGCATTTTGGTTTTTACTTATTTATTATGGCATTCAACAGAATCAGTTTTTTTGTGTGTAAAATATGATTCACGTTGGCAATCTATAAGATGTCTAGATATTACAGTCATGTTATAAATTCACTATGTGTTAGCAGATCGTGTGCATTTTATTAAGTTTCTAAATGCATACAAATATGATAACATATTAATTAGGATTATAAGACAAATATAAAGACGTACATTGACTTAGTTATTTCAGTTCTATCATTTTTTACCACTGGCAGATGGCAGAAATTTTTATTTGTTATCAAAATAATGCCATTTAATACAACATTCAGATTGACTAGTATTGAACCCAAGCTCACTACTCTCCCCAAGACTCCCCATGTTCTTTGTTAGGCTTACTTTCAAAACAATGCTATTATATCAGGCTTTTCACCAAATTCACGGTCAAACTTTTTCTTAAATAATATTCTACATCCATTTAGGTTAACATTTTTATAAAGTCAACATTACCATGAAATCAATATTTTACATCAAAATCAGCATTTTTATCAAAGTCAATATTTTTTTTATAAGAAACCAAATTATTCATCAAAGTGTACATAAGTTTTCACGCGCAAATATGGCGGTCAACTCCACAATATCGTGTATCATTGGTAGGGAACTTGGTTACAGTGAGAGTGGAGTCTTTGTGATTTTTGCGACAAAAACTTTATGATTTGTGACAGAGTCTTTGTGATCTTAGCGGAAAGAGTTCCTTCCGTTCCCCCCAACCCTAAACCTAACTCTAAACCTAACCCTAAACCTAACTTAAATTTTGGACTTTTAGTCATTTTGTGAGTTCTTTAGTATATGTTGTGTCAAGTTTTGTTAATAATTTTAGTATATTTATAACTATTATTTGGGATGGGGGAACGGGAGCATCTCTAAGGTGAGGGTAAGGTACAATAAATGTCCTGTAGGCATAGTTTTCTCTATGCTTAGATTTACTTCAATATTCCGGAAATATATAGTTCAATAAAAAAACAATGTAATGAATCCACTTATGGGATTAAAGTAGCCATAAATCACCACTTGAACAGGGATGTAACACTACAGTTTGTTCCTCAAGCTTGTAGTGTTTATTCACACATTGCGTTACACGAGAGAACGCTTAACATTTTGAAGCCGTCATCATTTATCTACAACAATTTGTAGATCACAATCATCATCAAAATCATCATGAACATTGTCTAAATTTTCTTCTTCTTAAAATAATTGTTTCTGTACAGACTATGTGAGTTAAGCATTGTGAATGGGGCTTTGTACTATCTTTACTTAACAGCAAAAGAAACGCAAGTTTCGAAAAAAATGAAATCTCATAAAAGTAAGCTTTCATGTTTATAGAACGTTCATGGTAAAGTGATGTAATGATCCCAGATGAGATGATGTCATGCAATTAAACGTCCGTACGAAACATTCGCACAAACACATCCACAGTGCAGCAAAACCATAATTTTAGCACGTGTATCGACGGTTCTGGATTGAAAGCATGTATTTCACTCTGAGGTATCCTTAAAGCTTTGTGTCAGAAAACAGTTGAGTATTGACGCTAGGTGTACACGCCACACAAACGACGCCTAGACTAACGACAGAGCAGAGGGAATGGCCAATGGAAAGTTGCACGGAGGTAGCTCTGCAACTGCTGTAGCTAGACAGTTGGGCTGTCATCTTACCACCATTACATGGCTTGTCAATGTCATCAGCAAACCGGGGCTGCTGCTGATCGTCCCCATACCGCACGTCCACGAGTGACAACTTATGCGCAAGATCGGTTCATCCAGGTTACTCATCTAAGGAACCGAACTCTAGCGGCAACAGTAGCAGCAGCCTTACTTTATTGGTCAATGAGAGCAGTGTCTAGCGACATGATTAGGCATCGTCTTCGGGGTGCTGGAATCCACTGCCAACGGTCATAAGCGGGGCCAATTTTGACGTTTACAGCCAAAAGCGACGTTTACAGCCCTCACACAGCAAGGGTGTCGTTCTAGTGAACTCAATGAGGCGACGTTGCACGGCCTGTGTGCAAGCTCAAGGTGCCTATAAGCTCCAATAAAGAGATTGTCACTTTTCGCGTTCAGGGGTATCTTCATTTGACGGCCTGTGATCAATTTGAACTTATTGCAATTCAATGTCAACAGCAACTTTCAGCTGTTACATTGACAGTGTTGTCTATAGAATAAATGATTAGACATAATTTTGGTTGTCTATTTAAAAACTTGACAAAAAGCCAGACTTGCGTTTCTTTTGCTGTTCAGTATATTTGTATGGGTTCCATTTCGAGAGGTAATGATATTGTGACTTGCAATCACTTGCAGGTAATATAGAATGGAGAACTGTACATGATGCACACAACATTTCCCTTGAGATAATAAAGAAATCATCTTATCTTATGACTTGTTCACTTGGGCGACTGACATAATTCGTTATGAATATCCAGTTCTTCAAGGGTTGTTAATCTGGATGTTTTACTCATATTTATCATCAAAATGACTTTCATTGCAAGTTATGATAAAAATTATATCTATGCTATTGTTATATTTATTTAAGTAAATTATAAAGTTGCAAGATAATATTATGTGTTGTTTAGGAAAATTATAGTCTTTACTACCACAAACTAAAACTATAATTACCACTTTATCTTATTATAACACATATCATTGCAAAGACTCTGTGACAAATCACAAAGACTCTGTCAGAAACCACACGAAAAGGTTAGCAACATGGAGTGGAGCAGAAGAATTGCCACCCATACCCTGACAACAAAACATCCGTTCGCTGAAGACTCATCAGAAAAAGGCAAAATATCCTTCAAACTTCTAGATTGAAGAGCTCTAGCTCTAGTATAGGTAGGGAACCTAGGGGCAAACTGTATTGTCGTTACCATGATTCTCAAATATGATATCGATCATATTTGAATATTGAACAGCATATATATTTTTATTTTTTTGCCTTTTTTTTTCGCCCGCCCGTCCGCCCCAATCTTGGAACAGTCAGGCGATGAGAAACACAGAATTAGACTTAGACTGAGGTACTGGAAAATGTACAATTGCTTTAACCTTAGCATGAACTGGCTGTACTTGGCCGTGCCCTACAACATGCCCTAAAAATTCAACTTGTGCCTTCCCAAATTGCAAGATTCACTGTCAATTTTGCTTCAGACCGTCTTTTGAAGAAAGCACGAGTTCCCTTCAGATGGTCTTCCCACTCCATGTCGAATTGATGACATTATCTATGTAAGCTTCGACAAGACCAGATGTGACATTGTTGATGAATCTCTGGAACGTCGCTGGTGCATTCTTCAGACCAGACGGCATCACTTTGTATTGATACAGTCCATCTGGTGTAGCGAAAGCCGATATTTTATTTGCACGGTCTGTGAGTGGAATCTGCCAGAAGCCCTTCAATAATTCAAACTTACTGCGATCAATGTGATCAGTGCAATCGTCCACTCTCGGAATTGGATAAGAATCAGTTCGTGAGAGTGCATTGACAGCTTTCATGTCAGCACAGCAGCGCCACCCACCTCCATCACTCTTCGGCACAAGAACACATGGTGAACTCACGGACTGTCACTGTGTTCAATAATGTCATTGTCCAGCATGTATTTCACTTCTTTCCGCAGAATCTCACATTTCACAGGATTCATATGGCATTGGTGTTGTTTTACAGGCACAGAATCATCTACATCTATATCATGGCTAACAATATTAGTTCGACCAGGCACATCAGCAAATAAATGAGAGAACTCATGAATCAAATCTGACATTTGAACTTTCTGTTCAGGGGATAAATTTGATAGTTTCCCATGAAGGTGAGCTAACACATATAATAATTTCTTAACTTTGGAGAAACATTATCATTAAGGTAATCAAACTTCACATTGCTAACACCATCATCAATATTGTCAACAAGTTCACCATTGTCTTTAGTACAATCAGTAACTGGAGAGAGTGTGTCAATACAATTGACCTGTTTGGTTTCTAACCTGTCATGGTATTTCTTAATCATGTTTACATGACACAACCTCTTTAGCTTATGGTGGCCAGGTGTCAGGACGACATAGTCTGTGTCGCTAACCTTTTTGTCAACAACATATGGACCTTGATATCTAGCTCTCAGTGGTTCACCAGGAATGGGAAGTAAGAATAACACTTTCTCACCACGAATGAAAGTTCTCTCTTTTGACTTTCTGTCATAATTTAACCCAACATCCTCACCTTGCACACTAATAAGTTACTCTCAGGAAAGAATGTGATCACCACCTGACAAACTATCACACTTATCAAGAAGACCTGAGGAGTTGCTACTCTTTGAAGATAAGTCATCAGCCTCTGCCTCATGAAAAGAATGATCCAATCATAAATCATAAATGGAATCATTCAGCAAAGAAGTCTTGGAAGAAATGCCTTTCGACATTGAACGAGTCACTGCACAAAAAGGAAAAATACCCAGAAATGTATCCTCCCACTTTTCTGTACTAACTGAACTCTACGGAGAAACAGTGACAATGAGATCAGCGCCAACTTCAGCCCCCATAAGATCATTACCAATCGACATATCGACACCCGGAACTGGGAGAGAGTCAAGAACACCAACTTTCATCTCACCAGAAATCAGATCTGAAGTCAAATTCACAAAATGGAGAGGAGCAGAAGAATTGCCACCCATACCCTGAAGCAAAACATCCGAGTTCGCTGAAGACTCATCAGAAAAAGGCAAAATATCCTTCAAAATTCGAGATTGAAGAGCTCTAGAATCCCTCAAGATAATAACTGACCGTGGTGTAGAATTATCTCCCATAAGCGACACAGAACCCTTAGAAACAAAGGGCAAATACTCCTTCCGAACTACAGAATCTGGGGTCTTACTCTCACAAACAAAACTCTCCTCAGAACCACCTAGAAAGAAAGGCTTAGGTGCGATAGACACTAAAGCATTTGGGGAACCTGCAGCCTGATTTTTAAATTGGAGTTTGTAACATGCAGATATCAAATGACCTGGCTTCTTACAATATGCACAAACAGGATCAGAACAACTGGAAGTCTTAGTCTTAGACTGAAAAGAATGTGACTGCTTGTCAGAAGAATTTGAACCTGTTCTAACACCATTGTAACCTGCATGTCCTGAAGTCTTACCCGGGGAAAAGCCCTTTTGGCCAGAAAACTTGGTATTACCCGGAGACCTAAAAGAACTCTTGTGAGTCAAACAATAATCATCTGTCAACATCGCTGCCTCATGTAAGTCATCAACCTTATGTTCATCCAAATAAGTCTTGAAATCAGAATGAACACTGCTTGAAATCCTCCATTAAAACTAACTGTCTGAAACAATCAAAATCTGTGACTTCCTTAGACCCACACCACCTGTCAAACAAAGTTTCTTTTTCTCTAGCAAATTCTAAAAAAGTCTCATTGTCCCTTTTATGAGCAATTCTGAATTTCTGACGATAAACTTCAAGCACTAACTCATAAGCTTTTAAAAAGGTCCTTTTGACAAGATCATAGTCTGAGCTTTGCTGTATCGACAAGACCGAATAAGCATCCTGAGCTTTACCCTTCAAAACAGTTTGCAGTAGCATAGACTATAAAGCAGTGTTCGCTCTAATGTTGGTTAATTAATTTGTCGGTGACCATGAATAGGCTACGTACTGTTGAATACACAAATGATATTATTGAGACATCTCACATTACAATATGATGAGCACAATTTAGGCTTTTTAAAGCAAAGTAAGAAGCCGAGCTGTGAGCATGTTTGCCTCAACCAGGTTCTATGTTTGTTTCTTCATTGTTTAACGCCGAAATCAGCAATATTCCAGCTGTGTGGAAGCGGTCTGTCAAGAGTCTGGACCAGACAATCCAGTGATCAACATAATAAGCATCATTGGGATACGATGCCATGTGTGAGAGAGAGAGAGTGTGTTTTAAACCGCTTTTAGTAATATTAGATTAACTACCTAGCAACTTGCAGATGGCCAACAGCGTTTAACCAAATAGTGGGTAGACGGTTGGCCGGTACAACATATTCCGGTCACTGAGAGAATGAGCATGTACATCCATGAATAACAATATTTAATTTTATTTATTTAATTTTGTTTTATTATCTTTTTTTACAAACCCCTGTTACAAATTGGGGCTGCAGCCCAGGGAAGCAGAAACCCCATTGAAGTGAAAAGAGATTGAAGCAACAGGCTTCTGGTTTTTTTTTGTTTATTTAGACATTAGACAAGCACATTGCATTCACTCACACATTCACGCTGACAGAATAGGTAGCAAAGAACATGAAGTATATAGTATATAAGGAAAAATGACTAGCACATGATGGATGAAATGACACTTTGATGTTATGTACTGTGTTGGTCTATAAGAGCATGATACAACATCCATTTTCGACAGAATTTATTGTTTTCACTTTTAGAGAAATTAGAGAAAATTTGTTTCCAGAAAGTAGAATATGTATCTTATGACACAAACTTACATGGTGATGTGATCAGTTAAGACTGACTGAGTTTGGTTTTACGCCGCTTTTAGCAATATTCCAGCAACATCACGGCGGGGGACACCAGAAATGGGCTTCACAAATTGTACCCATGTGGGGATTCGAACCCGGGTCTTCGGCGTGACGAGCCAACGCTTTAACCACTAGGCTACCCCACCGCCCGATCAGTTAAGAACGATGCGAGATAAAACATGATTTTCAAGGGAAAATAGTCATAAATCCAGCTGCTGTGATCTTGGTTTGTAGTTTTTAACATCGATCGATGGAGTACTGCTTGGAGTAACACAAAAACTTCTCATAATAAAAAAAAAATCAAACAAATCAGAGTTTAGATTTATCTGTTTGTATGAAGCAGTAGTATTTTGTAACATAGCATGATTGCCACTGAAACACCCCTAAAGGACACGTTGCCCTGGCACCAGTCGTTTTGGAAAACTAGAGATTCCATCTTGATTTGTCACAGGTAAACAGATCTCCCTCATGTAACAAGCTAGCTGTAGTTTAATTACCAAGCACTGGTCTGACGATAACCGGTTTGTGGCAGGTTGAAACACGTTTCAATTGACATTAGAAAGCCGTATTTTAGTACCTTAGTTAAAAGGCATTCTTTGGAAAACAAGATAAATATTCAAGATTGGAAGATTGCATGCGGAAATTTTCAGATGCGACAACAGTGCCTTAATGAGCACCCTTAACTGTGCTATTCAAACTGCGACAATAAGCTTTTGGTTATAAACGACCAGAGCGTGTACGCAAGGGAATTGATTTTCTCTTAAAATCCAAAGCTAATCAATTTCGGATATGTATATCTCTCTATTTGTGTCTTGTGTAACGCTGCACTCAGCAATACCCGTTATATGACTATGAGAGAGAGAGAGAGAGAGAGAGAGAGAGAGAGAGAGAGAGAGAGAGAGAGAGAGAGAGAGAGAGAGAGAGAGAGAGAGAGAGAGAGAGAGAGAGAGAGAGAGAGAGAGAGAGAGAGAGAGAGAGAGAGAGAGAGAGATTGTTTTAAGCCGCTTTTAGTAATATTAGATTAACTACCTAGCAACTTGCAGATGGCCAACAGCGTGGGTAGTGGGTAGACGGTTAGCTGGTACGACATATTCCGGTCACTGAGCGAATGAGCATGTACATCCATGAATAACAATATTTAATTTTATTTATTTAATTTTTTAAATTTTTTTTTTTTCAGAAACCCCTGTTACAAATTGGAGCTGCAGCTCAGGGAAGCAGAAACCCCATTGAAGTGAAAAGAGATTGAAGCAACAGGCTTCTGTTTTTGTGTGTTTTTTTTTTAAACATTAGAGAAACACATTGCATTCACTCACACATTCACGCTGACAGAATAGGTAGCAAATAACATGAAGTATATAGTATATAAGGAAAAATGACTAGCACATGAAGGATGAAATGACACTTTGATGTTATGTACTGTGATACAGATTTGGGTGAGAAGTTTAATATGGTGTTGTACCGATGGCTGTGTGTGTACTATTGGTCTACAAGAGCATGATACAACATCCATTTTCGATAGAATTTATTGTTTTCACTTTTAGAGAAATATCAGATTGAAACACGTTTCAATTGACATTAGAAAGCCGTATTTCAGTACCTTAGTTAAAAGGCATTCTTTGGAAAACAAGATTAATATTCAAGATTGGAAGATTGCATGCGGAAATTTTCAGAAACGACAACAGTGCCTTAATGAGCACCCTTAACTGTGCTATTCAAACTGCGACAATAAGCTTTTTGTTATAAACGACCAGAGCGTGTACGCAAGGGAATTGATTTTCGCTTAAAATCCATAGCTAATTAATTTCAGATATGTATATCTCTCTATTTGTGTCTTGTTTAACGTTGCACTCAGCAACACCCGTTATATGACTATGACTGGGGATTGACAGCATGAGCATCGATCTACACAATTACGATACCATGGCATTCATTAAACAAGTCAGCGAGCGTGAACGCCCGATCCCGTTTGCCGCCTCTTAACACAAACATTGGTTGCTGAAGACCGATCCTAACCAGGACCTTCACGAGGGAAACATGTTTGGGAATAAAGGTTTCGCTTTGACGGACATGCATTTACTTCAGGGGCCGTGGGTTAGCCTAGTGGTTAAAGTGTCCGCTTGTCAAGCTGAAGACACGGATCCGATTCCCCACATGGATACAATGTGTGAAGCCCATTTCTGGTGTCTCCCGCCGTGATATTGCTGGAATATTGCTGAAAGAGGCGTAAAAACATGCAGTCACTCACAGTCACTGTATTTACTTCAATATCACACGAACTGTAACCTTATGAAGTGGGAGTAATGTAGACATAATAATCCTTTATACACGAAGGTTCATTTGATAATACAGGCCCAGAGAATGGTGCTTTTCAAAGGGTGTGAGGGTGGGTGGGCACCGGATGGGTTTTCACAGACCCATAATCCTCACGGTCAAGAAATGAGCTAAAATACAATTCTAAAAACACCGGCATGTGTATATGATTTTGTTTTACTGTACCCGCTCTTTTATGGACATTGGGGCGGTGTGGTAGCCTAGTGGTTAAAGCTTTCGCTCGGTAAGCCGAAAAGACCCAGTTTCGATTCCTGACATGGCTACAATGTGTGAAACCCATTTCTGATGTGGCCCGCTGTGATATTGCTGGAATATTGCTAAAAGCGGCGTAAAACCATACTCACTCAGTCACTTAAACTATTCAAACAATAATATTAAGTCCTCCCCAAAAAACCCAGCTGTGTTTGACTAGTTAATCCACAGTCACGTGCACGGGCGAAATGTCACAATATGTGCCTCAAACATATCTGGATCGTTGCGGGGCGATGGGGTAGCCTAGTGGTTAAAGCGTTCGCTCGTCACGCCGAAGACCCGGGTTCGATTCTCAACATGGGTAGAATGTGTGAAGCTCATTTCTTGTGTCCCCCGCCGTAATATTGCTGGAATATTGCTAAAATTAGCATAAAACCTGACACACTCACTCATTCCCTTACTGTGGAAATTGATTTTCTGATGATTGATTTCTATTCGTGTAATATTTAAGTTAATGTTAACGGTTCCTGTAGAATTGACAATGCATGTACTCATCAGTCTGAGTAAATAAAGAATTCTTTGCTTCTGATCAATATATCCGTTAATCATTCATTATGAGCTGTTCACAGTTATTACTTGGGACAAGAGATAGACTCGTCGGAGCTGCATTGTTCTGGTTAACTAGTGTCTCCGCTTTGAGTCAAATCATGAAACATTAAAACAGCTATGTAAAAATAAATTCAATAATTGTTTACCTCCATATGAAAAATATTATTTTTCATCGAAGATGTACTGTGTACCAGCCCAGCAATATCATTCGTTCAATAATACACTAGACGCCAAGAGAAACGTTACCCTCCTACCTTTATGAATTACTGAAAAACTATCAAAGATATTTTAGAAGGTTTTAGTTTACAAGAAAGCTTAACAACACAGCTTTATGCAAATCACGAAAAACATTTATAAAATGCATTCATATTTGGGTGAAATGCACCTTTTTTCAGAAGAGTTAAATTGTCCTATATTCGTTCATGCCGAAATAAACCAATAATAGTGATTTTGATGTCCAAAAGAAAGGTTGAAATAAAATTCTGCTTTGGGACAATGATAAACCATTTAAAGTCACCGTATTTCAACTATTAAAACAAGAAACAACTGTTGTAGAGTGTGTAAAATTGTAAAATAATCATTGCTATGATTTCAGTCTTTTAAAACATTTTCTGCTGATTTGCATTAGTGAAAACAAGTAAAACGTGTCTTTGATATTGTGAAAAAAATGTTTAGGAACATCTACAATCTTTGTTAACATTTTTGCTTGTAAAGTAACATTTTTCCATTTCCATTTTACACATACCAATATCACTCGCCAAAACGCAGCAATATTCAAACAGTATTTACATCCATTTCACATGCAGAATGATTTTATAGGGTATAAAGAGAGCCTAGAAGACATGATCTGATACACAAGTACGAGAAATATGCCACGATTAACAGCTGAAGTTAGAGAAAGCCATTGGGATGGGATGGTGCAGATGGGGTCGACATACAATGCTGTTGCCATACCCCCACGGATTCCACCGTATCACGGTCATAAGACTTATTCAGGGTTTCAGACAGACTGGGATATCCGTAGACAGACCAAGAATTAAGTGGACGTCCACGCATCACAACGCCAGCTGAAGATAGGTACCTCCGTCATTAAGGAAGGCGGGTAACGTTTCTTTTTGGCGTTTAGTGTATATTGGATAACTGATTGTCTTGAGACAAAAATGTTTTTAGTGCGAGTGACACGGTTAAGGAAATCCTACTGTACGTTAACGGGATAGATACAGTTTCTCTAACTGAAAATCGCAGCGCGAAACAACAACAGGTCTCCCGAAGTTACAAATATACTTCCCATCAAAAGTTTTGACTCACTAGTGTAAATATAGCCACTAACATCAAGCAACTGTTCTGAACTACATATTTGCAAAATATTGCATACTGTTTAAAGGTACTGTTTATACATGAACTTCTGTATTGTAAAACAAGTTCGCACAGTGGAAAAGATTATTGTCATGAGTTCAAGTTCAGCTGTTCACATGCATGATATTTGCACACGCCTTTCTGCAATTTGATGCATGATCCTCGTGCAGTTCATCCGCATACATGTAATGTTTGCAGTTCGTTCCCCCAAGTTAGTGGAGAAATCAATCTTCGATGTAGGGGTAGCCAAGTGTTAAAGCGTTCCCTCATCATGCCAAGGAATCAAGTTCGATACCCCTAATTGGGTACAATGTGTGAAGCACATTTCTGTGTCTCCCGCCGTGATATTGCTGGTATATTGCTAAAAGCGGCGTAAAATGTTACATCCGCCTTCAAAAATGTATGATTCCATTCAGAATTCATTAAACTGACAAACAATGTTAGTGGCGTGATGTGGTACTTTAGGTAACATAAATCTGTAAAGGCTTTACATACAAGAACACAGTGGCGGAACGTTCGGAATAGTGAGATTTGGTATTCCAAACTTATAGCTCTTCAGTAAAAGAGACCCCAGACGTAGAACGTCTCATCTGGTAAAGTATTGCTCGACTAAATGAATAGTGTCATTTAGCAAGGTTTCGAGCTTGTTTTACCACAAACATTCTGAAGTCGAATCCCTGTCATACCATGATGTATGTGAAGTGAGGACAAAACATAGGGTCAACTCGAAAGGGAATGCTCTTACATGCTCTATTATTTTGCAAGAGATGTGAAAAATGCCACTAGTACAATACAGTTTCTGATCGTTTAAATACACATTAGTTTCTAGAGAAGTAGTTCCATGCTGCATCAGCTACAAGTTCCCCATTATCATTAGACATGAACTTGCAGGAACCCTCAATGCTGTGAAAGTTGAAACCAGTACAGCATGGCATGCGATGGCAGACCTCTCCACAGGACTGTGGGCTCCCTGTCTCCTCTCTGGTCGGGGTCCCTGACCGACTCAGGGTAGGGTGTCCAGAGAACGTCGACCTTGTTCCTGTGATGACAATACATTGGGTGTCATTCATAACAAAGGCTGATTCAAAACTTACCCTGATCTATTTAAAGAGGGATCGCTGTGAAATCTGGACTATTCGACTGCCCATATACACATGAACACAGACCCAATATTTGTTATTTGTAAATTAACAACGTATGGTATGGCTTTACAACTTCTTTATTATTTCTGGCCTTCTTCTAGCCACCGCATCAGGTGAATGCACTACTTATGAAGGGGCAAGAAGTAGCCCAGAAACGTCGTGTTGTAAATATATACCATACGTTGTAATGTTACCCTCCAACGTGTAATTGCCCATCAAGCATCTATTTGTAAGTTGTAAACTTTAGATAGTGTGTAAAATGTGCTTACCGTTGAAACCATAGGCTTCTAGTTCACAGAATTGCACTGCGTCATCTGTTTTCACGCTGTTCTTCTGGAACCTCAGGTAACGTCCCCTCATCCCAGGAGCACACTTGAGAGTTACCCTTGCCCCAGAGGCCACTGTACCTGCGTATACGGCGCATACTTTAGCAGCGGCGTTCAGGTGAACCGTCGGGTCTTCACAATAAAGCTCGATTGTGAAGTTGTGAAGACGCCATGCTGAAAATGGTACATGGTACAAAAACTCACCAAAGGCAAGGTCTAGTATCACCAAATAACAGTAAATTATATGAGATTCTGAAATCAAGCTCCTGCTGTTTTACCCTGTGGTAAGGGCGTCTTCTTACTTTGCCGACAGGTTGGGAGATAAAAACTTGGCCGTATGTTCCAGCCAGGCAAAGTGACTACCAGTAAGTGAACTGTGAACGATTATCGACTGTTCTAGTATAACCCGTGAAGGTCCGTGTTAGAATTGGTCTTCAGCAACCCCTGCTTGTCGTAGGAGGCGACTGACGGGTCCAGGTGGTCATTCTCGCTGACTTGGTTGACACTTATCCCAATGGCGTAGATCCGTGCTTATGATTTAATGATTTTCTGGTCCAGATTTGATTATTTACAGACCGCCTCCATATAGCTGGACTATTGCTGATTGCAGCATTTAACAACAAAGAACCATGTTCTACCATTAACTGATTGAGTTTTGATTCTATGCATTTGAAGACGCTGATAATGGGGAACCGTAAAGATCTGACATTCAAAAACCGACTGTTCTTTCCATATTTTCAAATTAGTCAGCATTAACTTTACGTAAGAAAGCAATACTCCCCTAATGTACAATACACGGGCTGGCGAGACCAGAAGCGATGTAAACCCCTGGGCAAGAAAAAAGTATGTAGCTGAAGGCACTTTTTTAAAGAATAGAGTGACAAACCCCTTTCCACATCGTTAAGAAATCTCTGCTAAAAGCAGCGTCGAATATGCAATTGAGACTATATCATGAGTACATATTTGTTTCAGCAGTATTACAGATGCACGATGTTGCACAAGCTGGTGCGAAAATATGACCTTGAGTTTTTAAAATCACGTGTTGTTACATTCACCCTGTTTGTTCCAGTTAATGAAGGTAAACTGCATTTGGAAGATTAATTAGTATTTTCTGTCATAATGAGAAATATTTGTGGTGATTTCAAATCGCGTGTCTAGGGTGTGATAAACGTCTCACTAGAGACATCGCTGACTTAAAGAAAACTTCCTTGTTTACTTCAATCTAAGTATGAGGGGCGGTGGGGTAGCCTAATGGTTAAAGCGTCGGCTCGTCACGCTGACGACCCGGGTTCGAATCCCCACATGGGCACAATGTGTGAAGCCCATTTATGGTGTCCCCCGCCGTGATATTGCTGGAATATTGCTAAAAGCGGCGTAAAACCCAACTCACTCACTCACTCAATCTAAGTGTGCTAAATAGTCGCTTTGGGGAACAAGATTTCATGTACGTAAAGGACGGATAATCTGTTGTAGATTATGTTATTTTTTTACTCATGGGCAGCTGGACAGATTTCCACATATCAAGGTACTGAAGTTATCGTTGATGGAACCGATACTCCAGAAGACATGATTATTCTGTTGTTAAGGACATTAAGCTCGTCTTGCATTTAATGATCCTAACCCTACACCATCCGTGACCAGTATCCCAGGTCACTTTTGTTTATTTTTCTGTTGTTTAACGCCGTACTCAGCAATATTCCAGCTATATGGCAGCGGTCTGTGATTAATCGAGTCTGGACCAGACAATCCAGTGATTGACATCCTGAGCAAACATATCAGGTGGGTTTTACCACTACAATTAAAGCCAAATTGATTTCTTGATAACATTAAGGTGATAAAATCAAACCTAAAAGGTCCTACAAGAGAATACTGGTATGCGATGACCTGTGTCAGCAAGCCTGACCACCCGATCCCGTTAGCTCAGAGACATAAAACGTGAGATGAAATTTGTGCCGACGTTTTGTTTAACGAAGAGCCTATGTTATTCGACTTACAGTATGGACATTCTGTTGAAATATTTTTGTTGTTGTTTTGAACATTATGAAATCTGAACATTGTTTAGCTGAAATGACGATCTAAAAACTGACCACAAGTGGATTACCCCACCATAAAGCACAGGCGCTGAAATTAAAATTAAAATTAAAATTAAAATTTTTAAAACTTGAATTGTTCCTGACACAATATTTAAGCTGAGTCAAGCCATTTCGGAGAAAAACTTTATTTGTTTGTTTTTTGTTCAACGCCACACTCATCATTCCAGCTGCAAGATATCGACCTGTAAATAACCGAGTCTGAACCAGATAATCCACCGCCTCTTAAGAAAAGCATGGGTTGCTGGAGACCAATTTTAACCCAGATCTAACCCGGAACGTCAGGGCAGGTGAGCTTAAGTGTACAAGTTGTTCATACAGATCAAATACGCAGCATTGTGATGATCTCTGTGGTGATTACCACGGATGTTACGTAGTACATCCATTCCAAATCCACTTGCCACCATGGTAGGGGATAGACCGCCCTTGGCTGCCCATGGACACACGAACCCAGGTCATAGTTCGTGCTTGTGTTGCCGTCATTGCCTCTTTCTGGACGGTCGTACTTATTCTTACGGGACTGTTTGGAGAACTTGTTCAGCGCAATGTTGGCAGGATTTGATTTTACTAAAATATACATAAGGACCAGAAATTGATTGGTAAGCACAGTGAAACCTTAAAATCCTTGGTATTATTATTATATGTATGGGTATTTATAAAGCCCTATAAAACCCAACTCACCCACTCGCTCCTTGGTTTGATGTCAATGTCTGTGCTTGTGTTCTACAATAGCAGTAAGTCTCAAAGACATTCATCATGTCGGGCGTTCTCCCACATACGGAACACACGCCCTTTTATAAACTCAGTGCGTACAATAACTTATTCACTCACGCACTCTCGGACGTATCCAATCATTCACCTTTTATACAGAACAATACCTGAAATTAAATGTGGCTCTAGGAACTCAGACCACTTGTAATTAACAACGGAGAGAGTTCTATGTATATACAATTTCTTTACTATTAATATGAGCGACGTTTTGGTGTAAATTAGGTACTAACACCGTTATGAAGAAAGTGATATCACGATTAGTAGCTACACTGAAACGTCGCTGATATTAATAGTAAAGAAGTTGTATATCCATAGATCTCTCCCGTTGCTCATCACACCAGCTTTTAAATGCCACTCAAAGTAGTTTAAGCACGTACTGATATTCTTAACAAAGGCAAACTACAATATTGTCAATCTTTATGGATAACAACTTCTTTTATTTTGTGTGTGCGACGTTTCGATACAGATTCTTGTACCGTCGTCAAGTAGGAATATAACATGAGTGAGTGAATGAGTTTAGTTGTACGCCGATTTAAGCAATATTCCGGCAATATCACGGCAGGGAACACAAGAAATGGACTTCACACATTGTACCCATGTGGGGAATCGAACCCGGGTCTTCGACGTGACGAGCGAATGCTTTAACCACAAGGCTATCCCACCGCCCTGAATATAACATGTGTAGAGATATATACATACTGAATGTAACAAAGAAAACAACATACTTAACATAAACTTCATCCCAACTTCCCAAATGCCACTCAAAGAAATTAAAGGCAAACTAGAATATATCACATACAAGAAACGTATACTTACATAACTCTATCAGTGAAAATATCCATAGGGTTACACTCAAAGAAGTTAAAGGTAAACTAAAATATATCACATACAAGAAACGTATACTTACATATCTGTATCAGTGAAAATATACAGAGGGTTACACTCAAAGAAGTTAAAGGCAAACTAGAATATATCACATACAAGAAACGTATACTTACATAACTCTATCAGTGAAAATATACACAGGGTTACACTCAAAGAAGTTAAAGGTAAACTAGAATATATCACATACAAGAAACGTATACTTACATAACTCTATCAATGAAAATGTCCATAGAATTACGCTAACAACACAGGGTGATCCCGACCAGCAAGGCATAGTTGGAACGCACTATTCTCTCGTCGTCGTATGTCACCTTCACTGTGAGGGGTTATATAGAGAGATAGATCACGTGGTTTGCAGTTCAAAGCTTTCTTGTGGTGTTTTGTCTTGCGTTAAGAATCTCTTCGAAATACATTGATTCACTTCGTGAATAATCTATAAGGGCGTCCGTATATAATTCAGTGTTTCTCATCTCCCGCCGCCCGTAAAAATCGCACCCGCCCATACAATGAAAAAACTATTTTTATTTTCGCCGACCATTCTCAATTGTACACCGCCCATTGACAAAAAAAATGTTTCACCACCAGAAAAAATAAAAATTGAGTTAAAAATGTATTAAAGGACCACTGATCCAGAACGATTAACGTTCTAGCTAACAGTCTAATTACGAAACCAAGCTGCAGGCTGATCACTACCTGCTCCCTCGACCGTGACAGACACGGGGACTGGGCTACTGTCCACCTTGGCAGAATTTCTTCAAATTAATCAGTGGGACATTAGGAAGGGTGAATGCCCATCAGATGCCGTTATTTGAAAATATCCCCGGTAGTTCTTATCTGATTGTAAGAAAGACTCCCAGCAGTGTAGGCTTTTTCAGATTTTCAAATATTTGGATGGTATAGTGACTGATCCAATTTGATCCTATTTCTGTGTTTTTTACATCGATATTTCATGCTATGATATCAAAAACACACATTTGATATATTTGAATCCATAAACTAAACAACCCAACTTTGCCATTGCTAAAAAATCAGAAATTTTACTTAGGTACATAGGTATATACAGTTTTTAAGTAAGTACACAGCAAATGCTTATATATATTTCTTATGTAACAATGAAGTTCCGTTCGTATCCTCAAAACAGTGTCGGCCCATAAGTTTTTTTTTCAGGCAATCAAACTTGCATGCAATACAGCGATTACTACTCTCTTGCTGTAACCCTTGTTTGGTGGTAAACCTACACATGTTATTTGTCATCATTCACTTGATGGTCAGTTAATGAATTCATAATAGGTATAATTAGCGATAACACCACTCAGATTACCCGACAAAGGTTCCCATTTTCGCATTTCTTTTGTCTGGAGTAAATACTCATCACTATAAATTGAGGTCTGATGTGCCAAATGTATTACATCTTATGTAATATGCTCATGGAAGTGCAGCAAGAGGAATTATCAGCTGAGTTACAAAACAAACATCGGTCAAAGGATTAACCGATAACACGCTGATTGATTAATTGCATTTATCCTGCACAGCGGATTTGTCAAAAGGTAGTGTTTATGGATGTAGATTTACTAATCTACACTGAATACACCCCGTCATAAAGTCTCTTTGTAAAAACAACGTCCTTCATTCAAAGGATTAACCGCCAATTCATTGATTGATTGCTCATTATTGGCTAACTAAATTACTTTTTAAAGAATGGCAGACATCATGCAATTAGTTGCCAGGTGTGCTATCTTGGGTGACCAATGGGACTACACACCAATGTGAGAAACCTGAAATGAAAGATCACGTTTTCGCATATTAGACTGTTAAAAGACACATGACATGGAACAGGATTCTTTGTCAGCTGCAGATGAATGGCATCTCATTCCTTTATGTGGATATTGTTGGATACATTCCCCGAACAAGGTAATAGCCTGATATTGTTGTTATATCTTTAGTCTGTTTTACTTTTAATATTTGCATTTTGTTTTTATTTATTTGTTATGGCATTCAACAGAATCAGTTTTTTGTGTGTGAAATATGATTAACGTTGGCAATCTATAAGATGTCTAGATATTACAGTCATGTTATAAATTCACTAAGTGTAAGCAGATCGTGTGCATTTTATTAAGTTTCAAAATGCATACAAATATGATAATATACTAATTAGGATTATAAGACAAATATAAAGACGTACATTGACTTCGTTTTTTCAGTCCTAACATTTTTTACCACTTGGCAGATGGTTAAACTTAAAATGTTTTCATTTGTTATCAAAATATTCAGATCTACTAGTAGTGAACCCAATCTCACTACTCTCCCCAAGACTCCCCATGTACTTTGTTAGGCTTACTTTCAAAACAATGCTATTATATCAGGCTTCTCACCAAATTCACGGTCAAACTATTCCTTAAATCAAATTCTACATCCATTTACGTTAACATTTTTATAAAGTCAACATAACTATGAAATCAAAATTTTACATCAAAATCAGCATTTTTATCAAAGTGAATATTTTTTTATAAGAAACCAATATATTCATCAAAGTCTACATAATTTTACAAGAAAGTCAACATAAGATGGAAATATTATCGAGTAAAAAAGATTTCATCTTTGTTGATCAGTCTATACTATATTATACTCATTCGTGACCAACTCGTGTTATTCTGGAACAAGCCGAATAGCGAGTTTACGGAAAGGGGCGAGTGGTGACGAATGTACTTAGACTATCCGGGTACTCACGGGGAAAAAACAATAACAAAAGCAACAACCAGTCCACGGAAATTGCTCTGGATCAGTGGCCCTTTAAATTTCATTGAAAAAAGAAAAACGAATCTTCAGCAGGTATTTAAAAGGAAGCAAACTCTTGCATCTCTACTCCCTGTCACGATTTAGGATTCAAATCCACTAATATTTACGATCCGGCAATGTTAGGAGTCCGCGATTTTCGCGCGCAAATATGGCGGTCAACTCCACAATATCGTGTATCATTGGTAGGGAACTTGGTTACAGTGAGAGTGGAGTCTTTGTGATTTTTGCGACGGAAACTTTATGATTTGTGGCAGAGTCTTTGTGATCTTAGCATCTGTAAGGTGGGGGTAAGGTACAATAAATGTCCTGTAGGCATAGTTTTCTCTATGCTTAGATTTACTTCAATATTCCGGAAATATATAGTTCAATAAAAACCAATGTAATGAATCCACTTATGAGATTAAAGTGGCCATAAATCGCCACTTGAACAGGGATGTAACACTACAGTCTGTTCCTCAAGCTTGTAGTGTTTATTCACACATTGCGTTACATGAGATAACGCTTTACATTTTGAAGCCTATTTATGATTGACAGATAGTCATCATTTATCTTCAACAATGTGTAGATCCCAATCATCATCAAAATCACCATGAACATTGACTAAATTTTCTTCTTCTTAAAATAATTGTTTCTGTACAGACTATGTGAGTTAAGCATTGTGAATGGGGCTTTGAACAGCAAAAGAAACGCAAGTTTCGAAAAAAATGAAATCTCATAAAAGTAAGCGTTCATGTTTATGGAACGTTCATGGTAAAGTGATGTAATGATCCCAGATGAGATGATGTCATGCAATTTAACGTCCGTACGAAACATTCGCACAAACACACCCACAGTGCAGCAAAACCATAATTTTAGCACGTGCATCGACAGTTCTGGATGGAAAGCATGTATTTCACTCTGAGGTATCCGCTTTGTGTCAGAAAAAAAACAGTTGAGTATTGACGCTAGGAGGTGTACACGCCATACAAACGACGCCTAGACTAACGACAGAGCAGAGGGAATGGCCATTGGAAATTTGCACGGAGGTAGCTCTGCAACTGCTGTAGCTAGACAGTTGGGCTGTCATCTTACCACCATTACATGGCTTGTCAATGTAATCAGCAAACCGGGGCTGCTGCTGATCGTCCCCGTACCGCACGTCCACGAGTGACAACTCATGCGCAAGATCGGTTCATACGGGTCTTCATCTAAGGAACCGAACTCAAGCAGCAACAGTAGCAGCAGCCTTACTTTATTGGTCAATGAGAGCAGTGTCCAGCGACACGATTAGGCGTCGTCTTCGGGCTGCTGGAATCCACTGCCAACGGTCATAAGCGGGGCCAATTTTGACGTTTACAGCCCTCAGCAACATTTACAGTCCCCACACAGCAAGGGTGTGGATGAATTATCTGGCTCGGGCATTCTTTCAGACTCTAGTGAACTCAATGAGGCGACGTTGCACGGCCTGTGTGCAAGCTCAAGGTGGCTATAAGCGCCAATAAAGAGATTGTCAATTTTTAGCGTTCAGGGGTATCTTCATTTGACGGCCTGTGATCAATTTGAACTTAATGCAATTCAATGTCAACAGCAACTTTCAGCTGTTACATTGATAGTGTTGTCTATAGAACAAATGATTAGACATAATTTTGGTTGTCTATTTAAAAACTTGACAAAAAGCCAGACTTGCGTTTCTTTTGCTGTTCAGTATATTTGTATGGGTTCCATTTCGAGAGGTAATGATATTGTGACTTGCAATCACTTGCAGGTAATATAGAATGGAGAACTGTACATGATGCACAGAACATTTCCCTTGAGATAATAAAGAAATCATCTTATCTTATGACTTGTTCACTTGGGCGACTGACATAATTCGTTATGAATATCCAGTTCTTCAAGGGTGGTTAATCTGGATGTTTTACTCATATTTATCATCAAAATGACTTTCATTGCAAGTTATGATAAAAATTATATCTATGCTATTGTTATATTTATTTAAGTAAATTATAAAGTTGCAAGATAATATTATGTGTTGTTTAGGAAAATTATAGTCTTTAACACCACAAACCAAAGCTATAATTACCATTTTATCTTATTATAACACATATCATTGCAAAGGTGAGGTAAGGTGAAATTGGTTTTTACGTCGTGCTTGAGAATATTTCGCTCATATGACGACGTATCATTGCAAAGACTCTGTGACAAATCAAAGATAAAGTTTCTGTCGCAAAAATCATAAAGACTCCACTCATACTGTAGCCAAGTTCCCTACCAGTGACCATACACACTGGTAGGGAACCTAGGGGCAAACTGTATTGTCGTTACCATGATTTTCAATGCAAAAGGTGAGTTTATATTCATATTTGAATATTGAATAGCATATATATTTTTATTTTTTTGCCTTTTTTCTCCCGCCCGCCCGTCCGCCCCAATCTTGGAACAGTCAGGCGATGAGAAACACAGAATTAGACTTAAACTGAGGTACTGGAAAATGTACAATTGCTTCAACCTTAGCATGAACTGGCTGTACCTGGTCGTGCCCTACAACATGCCCTAAAAATTCATCTTGTGCCTTCCCAAATTGCAAGATTCACAGTCAATTTTGCTTCAGACCGTCTTTTGAAGAAAGCACGAGTTCCCTTCAGATGGTCTTCCCACTCCATGTCGTAATTGATGACATTATCTATGTAAGCTTCGACACTATCAAGACCAGATGTGACATTGTTGATGAGTCTCTGGAACGTCGCTGGTGCGTTCTTCAGACCAGACGGCATCACTTTGTATTGATACAGTCCATCTGGTGTAGCGAAATCCGATATTTTCTTTGCACGGTCTGTGAGTGGAATCTGCCAGAAGCCCTTCAATAAGTCCCACTTACTGCGATCAATGAGATCAATGCAATCGTCCACTCTCGGAATTGGATAAGAATCAGTTCGTGAGAGTGCATTGACAGCTTTCATGTCAGCACAGCAGCCCCAACCACCTCCACCACTCTTCGGCACAAGAACACATGGTGAACTCACGGACTGTCACTGTGTTCAATAATGTCATTGTCCAGCATGTATTTCACTTCTTTCCGCAGAATCTCACATTTCACAGGATTCATATGATATTGGTGTTGTTTTACAGGCACAGAATCATCTACATCTATATCATGGCTAACAACATTAGTTTGACCAGGCACATTAGCAAATAAATGAGAGAACTCATGAATCAAATCTGACATTTGAGCTTTCTGCTCAGGGGATAAATTTGATAGTTTCTCATGAAGGTGAGCTAACACATATCGGAATTTCTGAACTTTGGAGAAACATTATCATTAAGGTAATAAAACTTCACAGTGGTAACACCATCATCAATATTGTCAACATGTTCACCATTGTCTTTAGTACAATCAGAAACTGGTTTCTAACCTGTCATGGTATTTCTTAATCATGTTTACATGACACAACCTCTTTAGCTTATGGTGGCCAGGTGTCAGGACGACATAGTCTGTGTCGCTAACCTTTTTGTCAACAACATATGGACCTTGATATCTAGCTCTCAGTGGTTCACAAGGAATGGGAAGTAAGAATAACACTTTCTCACCACGAATGAAAGTTCTCCCCTTTTGACTTTCTGTCATAATTTAACCCAACATCCTCACCTTGCACACTTATACGTTACTCTCTGGAAAGAATGTGATCACCACCTGACAAACTATCACACTTATCAAGAAGACCTGAAGAGTTGCTACTCTTTGAAAATAGGCCATCAGCCTCTGCCTCATGAAAAGAATGATCCATCATAAATCATAAATGGAATCATTCAGCAAAGAAATCTTGGAAGAAATGCCTTTCAACATTGAACGAGTCACTGCACAAGAAGGAAAAATACCCAGAAATTTATCTTCCAACTTTTCTGTACTAACTGAACTCTCCGGAGAAACAGTGACAATGGGATCAGCGCCAACTTCGGCCCCTCATTACAAATCGACACCCGGAACTGGGAAGAGAGTCAAGAACATCAACTTTCATCTCACCAGAAATCAGATCTGAAGTCAAATTCACAAAATGGAGAGGAGCAGACGAATTGCCACTCATACCCTGAAGCAAAACATCCGAGTTCGCTGAAGACTCATAAGAAAAGGCAAAATATCCTTCAAAATTCGAGATTGAAGAGCTCTAGAATCCCTCAAGATAATAACGGGCCGTGATGTAGAATTATCTCCCATATGCTACACAGAACCCTTAGAAACTAAGGGCAAATACTCCTTCCGAACTACAGAATCTGGGGACATACTCTCACAAAGAAAACTCTCCTCAGAACCACCTGGAAAGAAAGGCTTAGGTGCGATAGACACTAAAGCATTTGGGTAACCTGCAGCCTGATTTTTAAATTAGAGTTTGTAACATGCAGATATCAAATGACCTGGCTTCTTACAATATGCACAAACAGGATCAGAACAATTGGAAGTCTTAGGCTTAGAGTGAAAAGAAGGTGACTTCTTGTCAGAAGAATTTGAACCTGTTCTAACACCATTGTAACCTGCATGTCCTGAAGTCTTACCCGGGGAAAAGACCTTTTGGCCAGAAAACTTGGTATTACCCGGAGACATAAAAGAACTCTTGTGAGTCAAACAATAATCATCTGCCAACATCGCTGCCTCATGTAAGTCATCAACCTTATGTTCATCCAAATAAGTGTTGAGATCAGAATGAACACTGCTTGAAATCCTCCATTAAAACTAACTCAAACAATCAAAATCTGTGACTTCCTTAGAGCCACACCACCTGTCAAACAAAGTTTCTTTTTCTACAAAAGTCTCATTGTCCCTTTTATGAGCATTTCTGAATTTCTGACGATAAGCTTCAAGCACTAACTCATAAGCTTTTATAAAGGTCCCATGACAAGATCATAGTCTGAGCTTTGCTGTATCGACAAGACCGAATAAGCATCCTGAGCTTTACCCTCCAAAACAGTTTGCAGTAGCATAGACTATTAAGCAGTGTTCACCCTAACACCGCTGGTGTTGCTGCTGATGTGCAGCCAATGTTCAGTTTACTTGGTTAAAAATATGATGCAAATTCTCGGTAAATTCTATAGCTAATAATTGTTTTCTGTGTTCATGTTTCTTGAAGCTGCTTAAAAGCCAGCCCAAGGGGGCTGAATGTTAATGTTGGCTAATTAATTTGTCGGTGACCATGAATAGGCTACGTACTGTTGACGCATCATACACAAATGATATTATTGAGACATCTCACATTACAATATGATGAGCAAAATTTAGGCTTTTAAAAGCAAAGTAAAGAAGCCGAGCTGTGAGCATGTTTGCCTCAACCAGGTTCTATGTTTGTTTCTTTATTGTTTAACGCCGCAATCAGCAATATTCCAGCTGTGTGGAAGCGGTCCGTCAAGAGTCTGGACCACACAATCCAGTGATCAACATAATAAGCATCATTGGGATACGATGCCATGTGTCAACCAAGTCAAAGTTCCATGGAATAGAGGTGTCGTTAAACGGATTAGGACTAAAGTGTGTGTTTTAAGCCGCTTTTAGTAATATTAGATTAACTACCTAGCAACTTGCAGATGGCCAACAGCGCTTAACCAGATAGTGGGTAGGCAGGTGGCCGGTACAACATATTCCGGTCACTGAGAGAATGAGCATGTACATCCATGAATAACAATATTTAATTTTATTTATTTAATTTTTTTTAATTATCTTTTTTTTCAGAAACCCCTGTTACAAATTGGGGCTGCAGCCCAGGGAAGCAGAAACTCCATTGAAGTGAAAAGAGATTGAAGCAACAGGCTTCTGGGTTTTTTTGTGTGTTTTTTTAAACATTAGACAAGCACATTGCATTCACTCACACATTCACGCTGACAGAATAGGTAGGAAATAACATGAAGTATAAAGTATATAAGGAAAAATGACTAGCACATGATGGATGAAATGACACTTTGATGTTATGTACTGTGATACTGATTTGTGTGAGAAGAGATATTTGGGTGGTGAGGTACCGATGGCTGTGTGTGTACTATTGGTCTACAAGAGCATGATACAACATCCATTTTCGATAGAATTTATTGTTTTTTCACTTTAAGATAAAGGTCTTGTTTTCTCAATCTTGTGTCTATCACTCAACAGTTTCTTAAAACAAGTAATATTTGGAGTGGAAGAAGCAAGTTTGCATTTATAAACATGGAACTTTGCTAGTAATAAAATAAGGTCACACACCTCATCAGAGATTAATTTGATTTCGACATAATTTATTGCAAAACATGTTAACTATGAAAACGTCCAAACTCCCAGTGTGTCCTAACATTAACAGTCCTGAACTTATTTGTTTCCAGAAAGTAGAATATGTATCTTATGACACAAACTTACATGGTGATGTGATCAGTTATGAACGATGCGAGATAAAACATGAATTTCAAGGAACAATAGTCATAAATCCAGCTGCTGTGATCTTGATTTGTAGTTTTTAACATCGATTGATGGAGTAGTGCTTGGAGTAACACAAAACATTCTCATAATAAAAAAAAATCAGACAAATCAGAGTTTAGATTTATCTGTTTGTATGAAGCAGTTGTATTTTGTAACATAGCATGATTGCCACTGAAACACCCCTAAAGGACACGTTGCCCTGGCAACAGTCGTTTTGGAAAACTAGAGATTCCATCTTGTTTTGTCACCGGTAAACAGATCTCCCTCATGTAACAAGCTAGCTGAAGTTTAATTACCAATCACTGGTCTGATGATAACCGGTTTGGGGCAGGTTGAAACACGTTTCAATTGACATTAGAAAGCCGTATTTCAGTACCTTAGTTAAAAGGCATTCTTTGGAAAACAAGATAAATATTCAAGATTGGAAGATTGCATGTGGAAATTTTCAGAAACGACAACAGTGCCTTAATGAGCACCCTTAACTGTGCTATTCAAACTGCGACAATAAGGTTTTTGTTATAAACGACCAGAGCGTGGACGCAAGGGAATTGATTTTCGCTTATAATCCATAGCTAATCAATTTCAGATATGTATATCTCTCTATTTGTATCTTGTTTAACGCTGCGCTCAGCAATACCCGTTATATGACTATGACTGGGGATTGATAGCATGAGCATCGATCTACACAATTACGATACCATGGCATTCATTAACCAAGTCAGCGAGCGTGAACGCCCGATCCCAATTGCCGCCTCTTAACACAAACATTGGTTGCTGAAGATCGATCCTAACCAGGACCTTCACGAGGGAAACATGTTTGGGAATAAAGGTTTCGTTTTGACGTCAGTTTGGGTAAATAAAGAATTCTTAGGTTCTGATCAACATATCCGTTAATCATTCACCATGAGCTGTTCACAGTTATTACTGGGGACAACAGACAGACTCGTCGGAACTGCAATGTTCTGGTTAACTAGTGTCTCCGCTTTGAGTCAAATGATGAAACATTAAAACAGCTGTGTAAAAATAAATTCAATAATTGTTTACCTCCATGTGAAAAATATTATTTTTCATCGAAGATGTACTGTGTACAAGCCCAGCAATATAATTCGTTCGATAATACACTAGACGCCAAAAGAAACGTTACCCTCCTACCTTTATGAATTACTGAAAAACTATAAAAAAGATATTTTAGAAGGTTTTAGTTTACAAGAAAGCTTAACAACACAGCTTTATGCAAATCTCGAAAAAAATTCTCAAATGCATTCATATTTGGGTGAAATGCATCTTTTTCATAAGAGTTAAATTGTCCTATGTTCGTCCATGCTGAAATAAACCAATAATAGTGATTTTGATGTCCAAAAGAAAGGTTGAAATATAATTCTGCTTTTGGGACAATGATAAACCATTTAAAGTCACAATATTTCAACTATTAAAACAAGAAACAACTGTTGTAGAGTGTGTAAAATTGTAAAATAATCATTGCTATGATTTCAGTCTTTTAAAACATTTTCTGCTTATTTGCATTAGTGAAAACAATTAAAACGTGTCTTTGATATTGTGAAAAAATGTTTAGGAACATCTACAATCTTTGTTAACATTTTTGCTTGCAAAGTAACATTTTTCCATTTCCATTTTACGCATAGCAATATCAATCGCCAAAACGCAGCAATATTCAAACAGTATTTACATCCATTGCACATGCAGAATGATTCTAAAGGGTTATAAAGAGAGCCTAGAAGACATGATTTGATACACAAGTACGAGAAATATGCCACGATTAACAGCTGAAGGGAGAGAAAGAGCCATTGTGATGGTGCAGATGGGGTCGACATACAATGATGTTGCCAACGCCCACGGATGCCACCGTATCACGGTCATAAGACTTATTCAGGGTTTCAGACAGACTGGGATAACCGTAGACAGACCAAGAATTAAGTGGACGTCCACGCATCACAACGCCAGCTGAAGATAAGTACCTCCGTCATTAAGGAAGGAGGGTAACGTTTCTTTTGGCGTTTAGGGTATATTGGATAACTGATTGTCTTGAGACAAAAATGTTTTCAGTGCGAGTGACAAGGTTAAGGAAATCCTACTGAACGTTAACGGGATAGATACAGTTTCTCTAACTGAAAATCACAGCGCGAAACAACAACAGGTCTCCCGAAGTTACAAATATACTTCCCATCAAAAGGTTTGACTCACTAGTGTAAATATAGCCACTTACATCAAGCAACTGTTCTGAACTACATTTCTGCAAAATATTCCATATTGTTTAAAGGTACTGTTTATACATGAACTTCTGTATTGTAAAACAAATTCGCACAGTTGAAAAGATTATTGTCATGAGTTCAAGAAATGATAAAAATGTACACCAAAACGCAGCTGTTCACATGCATGATATTTGCACATGCTTTTCTGCAATTTGATGCATGATCCTCGTTCAGTTCATCCGCATTCATGTAAGGTTTGCAATTGGTTCCCCCAAGTTAGTGGAGAAATCAATGTAAAGACAGACACACACACACACACACACACACACACACACACACACACACACACACACACACACACACACACACACACACACACACACACACACACACACACACACACACACACACACACACACACACACACACACACACACACCATATAGTGAGTGCTTTAAGTGAGTCTAAACTTTTGATGGGAAGTATATATCTTACTAGAAATACTACAGTATTGTCGGTAATGCTAGAAAAATCCTTTTTAGACTTAATCTCTTTATAAAGGTGTTAAATGTACTATTCTGTCAATATATCAACTCGCCTAATGTCTGCCTAATTTTTATTTCAGTCGATTTAACATTCCCATGCATTTAAAGGGCAGTTTACAGGAGAGAATTTGGTACCAAAACAGCAGCTTAAGATGTTTTCAGAGTTCAACAACAGAAATCTGAAATAGTCTTTAAATTTATGCTAATAATACAGGTGGTGTAAAAATATGAATTAACCTTTTTCCTAAACAAATAAATGTTGAATGTTTGTGTTACTTTACTTAATTATCGTTTCTTTATTGAAGAAATATTAATATAAATGTTAAATCTTGATAAATACGTTTCCCGTTATGCATGCACATCTTTATCACAGCGTCCACTATGGCCAACGATTTGCAGTCGATTGTTGCAAAGGTTTAAAGTTTTTTTCTGCTTAAAAAAGACAGAGGTAAACCTTTCATTAGTTTAGAAAGGGTTTGTAGAACTTGCAGATCTGTTGGCATGTCTTACCAACAAGTTTACAGTATTGTAAACAAATCAGACAAGACAGGGACCGTCTCAAATGCAAAACCGGGACGTAAAACCATCCTTGACGACTTTGACAAGGGAGTGCTTAGACGGGCGGTCTACAAACTTTATGAAAAGAAAAATAATATATATGTCCTAAAGAAGCTACGCCACTGACTTCGTTAAAACTTTGGCCAATGTTCACAACTAGATTAAACTGACCGAATTACATCCATATTTTTTCAATGAAATATACTGTTGACATGCAAAACATTTATTAAAACGTTGCATATTTCTACAATCAATCGATAAGATAACACAAGTTATAGCATTCTTTCCAATGTACAGTAATTCGTATGTTTATTTCGAAACAAACACACTTACACAAATGATCCCTTACATAACCGATACGTATACTATACGTACACATATTCAACATTTTGCAGAAAACATCTATTGAGATGACCCCTCGCCCGAGCGTGTGGTCAGGTGTCAGTTTCATCTGTCGATACCGTGGATGCTGATGACGTAACACAGGCAATTAATGTTTGTATTAAATAACGTCCCACTACCCCTTAATTTTCTAAGTTTTTGGTATTTTCATCAGTAAAAACACGTTTTAGAGCATGTCTCAAAATTTATTCCCTCGGTCTACATTAGGTAGATGTTTCTTGAAGTGATATTTGTTATTTAAGTAACTGTAATACCTCTGAATTTTAAATATAAGTGAAAAAGCATTTTTCTAGCATTTCCGACAGTACTTAAGTCCAACACTCTGATCGGTTGTTTTAACGTGAACCGCAATGGGTTTAAGCGAGGGATTGACATCCATTTAATTTCCAAAATTCAAAAACGTTCGTCTAATTTCATGAGCTCCGGAGACGGAGACGGAATCTTTCCTACTACACCCCCTCCTTCAGGACGAGCCGTTTACTTTGTTTGCAGATTCCAGCGCAGGTTCAACAAGCAGATGAACCTTCGCGTCTTTATGGAATACATATTACACTGATTTACAGGTGACAGCACCAATAATTGCTGTTTCAAAGGCCAGAGGCTGAAAGGTTGAAACGATTTCACGTGAGGTGCTGTTCTATAAAACACCAGTTGATCAATGAAGCTTAAAACGGCACATGAACGGCAGAGTTGGGACATTTTAGAAAGCGAGGCGCTGTTCTTTCAAATCGTTATTGGAGGTGGCGCGATAACAGACAAGGGGATGATATATTCAGTCACAGCGCCAGAAGACATACAGTTCACAAAATATAAACTACAGTTCTTCAAATTGGAACACAATCCTGTATTGAGATACATGTGTGAGTAGAATGTATACAAACGCATCACTAACGGAGAGACGGGTACAATGTAAAGCAAGAGTACATATCTACCTCGGGTCAACAATATATGGGGGCGGTGGGGTAGCCAAGTGTTAAAGCGTTCCCTCATCATGCCGGGGATTCGAGTTCGATAACCCCAAGTGGGTACAATGTGTGAAGCACATTTCTGTGTCTCCCGCCGTGATATTGCTGGTATATTGCTAAAAGCGGCGTAAAATGTTACATCCGCCTTCAACAATGTATGATTCCATTCAGAATTCATTAAACTGACAAACAATGTTAGTGGCGTGATGTGGTACTTTAGGTAACATAAATCTGTAAAAGCTTTACATACAAGTGGCGGAACGTTCGGAATAGTGAGATTTGGTATTCCAAACTTATACTTCAGTAAAAGAGACCCCAGACGTAGAACGTCTCATCTGGTAAAGTATTGCTCGACTAAATGAATATTGTCATTTAGCAAGGTTTCGAGCTTGTGTTACCACGAACTTCTGAAGTCGAATCCCTGTATCACCATGATGCATGTGAAGTGAGGATAAAACATTGGGTCAACTCGAAAGGGAATGCTCTTACATGCTCTATTATTTTGCAAGAAATGTGAAAAATGCCACTAGTACAATGCAGTTTCTGATCGTTAAAATACACATAAGTTTCTAGAGAAGTAGTTCCATGCTGCATCAGCCACAAGTTCCCCATTATCATTAGACATGAACTTGCAGGAACCCTCAATGCTGTGAAAGTTGAAACCAGTACAGTTTGGCATGCGATGGCAGACCTCTCCACAGAACTGTGGGCTCCCCGTCTCCTCTCTGGTCGGGGTCCCTGACAGGCGCAGGGTAGGGTGTCCAGAGAACGTCGACCTTGTTCCTGTGATTACAATACATTGGATGTCATTCATATCAAAGGCTAAATTGTAAATTAACAACATTTGGTATGGATTTACAACTTATTATTTCTGGGCTACTTCTAGCCCCTTCATCAGGTGAATGCACTACTGATGAAGGGGCAAGAAGTAGCCTGAAACGTTGTTATGTTACCCTCCAACGTGTAATTGCCCATCAAGCATCTATTTGTAAGTTGTAAACTTTAGATAGTGTGTAAAATGTGCTTACCGTTGAAACTATAGGCTTCTAGTTCACAGAATTGCACTGCGTCATCTGTTTTCACGCTGTTCTTCTGGAACCTCAGGTAACGTCCCCTCACCCCCGGAGCACATGTGAGAGTTACCGTTGCCCCAGAGGCCACTGTGCCTGGGTATACGGCGCATACTTTAGCAGCAGCGTTCAGGTGAACCGTCGGGTCTTCACAATAAAGCTCGATTGTGAAGTTGTGAAGACGCCATGCTGGAAATGGTAGAGATGGTAGTCAGTATTAACTTTACGTAAGAAAGCAATACTCCCCTAATGTACAATACACGGGCTGGCGAGACCAAAAGCAATGTAAATCCCTGGGCAAGAAAACAGTATGTTGCTGAAGGCAAGAGTGACAAACCCCTTTCCACATCGTTAAGAAATCTCTGCTAAAAGCAGCGTCAAATATGCAATTGAGACTATATCATGAGTACATATTTATTTCAGCAGTATTACAGATGCACGATGTTACACAAGCTGGTGCGAAAATATGACCTTGAGTTTTTAAAATCACGTGTTGTTACATTCACCCTGTTTGTTCCAGTTAATGAGGGTAAACTGCATTTGGAAGATTAATTAGTATTTTCTGTCAAAATGAGAAATATTTGTGGCGATTTCAAATCGCGTGTCTAGAGTGTGATAAACGTCTCACTAGAGACATCACTGACTTAAAGAACACTTCCTAGTTTACTTCAATCTAAGTAGGCTAAATAGTCGCTTTGGGAAACAAGATTTCATGTACGTAAAGGACGGATAATCTGTTGTAGATTATGTTATTTTTCGACTCATGAGCAGCTTGACAGATTTCAACATATCAAGGTACTGAAGATATCGTTGATGGAACAGATACTCCAGAAGACATGATTATTCTGTTGTTAAGGACATTTTAGCTCGTCTTGCATTTAATGATCCTAACCCTAGACCATCCGTGACCAGTATCCCAGGTCAATTTTGTTTATTTTTCTGTTGTTTAACACCGTACTCAGCAATATTCCAGCTATATGGCGGCGGTCTGTGATTAATCGAGTCTGGACCAGACAATCCAGTGATTGACATCCTGAGCAAACATATCAGGTGGGTTTCACCACTACAATTAAAGCCAAATTGATTTCTTGATAACATTAAGGTGATAAAATCAAACCTAAAAGGTCCTACAAGAGAATACTGGGATGCGATGACCTGTGTCAGCAAGCCTGACCACCCGATCCTGTTAGCTCAGAGACATAAAACGTGAGAAGAAATTTGTGCCGACGTTTTGTTTAACGAAAAGCCTATGTTATTCGACCTACAGTATGGACATTCTGTTGAAATATTTTTGTTGTTGTTTTGAATATCGTTGCGAGGAATGTTTCCTAAACATTATGAAATCTGAACATTGTTTAGCTGTGAAATGACGATCTAAAAACTGACCACAAGTGGGTTGACCCACCATAAAGCACAGGCACTGAAGTTAAAATTAAAGTTAAATTTTTTAAAACTTGAATTGTTCCTGACATAATATTTTAGTTGAGTCAAGCCATTTCGGAGAAAAACTATATTTGTTTATTTCTTGTTCAACGCCACACTCATCATTCCAGCTGCAAGATATCGACCTGTATATAACCGAGTCTGAAGCAGATAATCCATCACCTATTAAGAAAAGCATGGGTTGCTGGAGACCAATTTTAACCCAGATCTAACTCGGAACGTCAGGGCAGGTGAGCTAATGTGTACAAGTTGTTCATACAGATCAAATACGCACCATTGTGATGATCTCTGTTAGTGATGACCACGGATGTTACGTAGTACATCCATTCCAAATCCACTTGCCACCAAGGTAGGGGATAGGTCGGAGTAGGCTGCCCATGGACACAGGAACCCAGGTCATAGTTCGTGTTTGAGTTGCCGTCATTGCCACGTTCTGGACGATCGTTGGCATTCATGTTGGACTGTTTGGAGAACTTGTTCAGCGCAATGTTGGCAGAATCGGATGTTACTAAAATATACATAAGGACCAAAATTTGATTGGTTAAGTACAGTGAAACCTGTCTTGAAATCCTTTGATAACCGCTATAATGCTTTATCGTCTATAACGACAAACAATTTCACTTATCAGAGGACGAATTTGTAATTATAGCGAATAACATGTGAACTTTTCTGTACATAATTCACTTGGGCAAACTTGCACAAAGCTTTCTTAGCGTTACGACTATCGTACGTCAATGTTGCGTAACTTGTGGCTAAGATCGCTTTGTGCAAGTGGACCCTGAACAGTTCTGAATGTGTTCGTCCTCCCCTGTGATATTGCTGGAATATTGCTTGAATATTGCTAAAAGCGGCGTAAAACCAGACTCACCCACTCACTGAATATGTTCTTTTGTTTGATATCACAAAGCATGTAGTTGTGTTAGAGCAGTAAGTTTCAAAGACATTCAACAATTTCGGGCTTTCTCCCACATGTGGGGCATAAGCCCTGGTATAAATTCAGTTTGCCGTAAAAGTGCACTCACTCACTCACTCACGGACCTATGCACTCATTTACCTTTCATAATGAACGATCCTGAATATATATGTGACTCAAAGAATTCAGACAAGTTGTAATTAGTTGCAAAGCGATTAGCTTAAGCACGTACTAATTGACAAACTTCTTTTACTTGACATTTCGAGACAGTTTGTACCATTGGTGTAGTGTAGTGTAGTGTAGTGTAGTGTAGTGTAGTGTAGTGTAGTGTAGTATCTTGTAGTGTAGTGTAGTGCAGTGAAGTGTAGTATCTTGTAGTATAGTGTAGTGTAGTGTAGTACCTTGTAGTGTAGTGCAGTGTAGTAGCTTGTAGTGTAGTGTAGTGTAGTGTAGTATCTTGTAGTGTAGTGTAGTGTAGTGCAGTGTAGTACCTTGTAGTGTAGTGTAGTGTAGTGTAGTGTAGTGTAGTGTAGAATCTTGTAGTGTAGTGTAGTATTTTGTAGTGTAGTGTGGTGTAGTGTCTTGTAGTGTAGTGTAGTGTAGTATCTTGTAGTGTAGTGTAGTGTAGTGCAGTGTAGTACCTTGTAGGGTAGTGTAGTGTAGTGAGTGTAGTATCTTGGAGTGTAGTGTAGTGTAGTGTAGTATCTTGAAGTGTAGTGTAGTGTAGTATCTTGTAGTGTAGTGTAGTGTAGTGCCTTGTAGTGTAGTATAGTATCTTGTAGTGTAGTGTAGTGTTTGTTCCAGTTGATGAAGGAAAACTGCATTTGGAAGATTAATTAGTATTTTCTGTCAAAATGAGAAATATTTGTGGCGATTTCAAATCGCGTGTCTAGGGTGTGATAAACGTCTCAGTAGAGATATCACTGACTTCCTAGTTTACTTCAATCTAAGTAGGCTAAATGGTCGCTTTTGGAAACAAGATTTCATGTACGTAAAGGACGGATAAAATCTGTTGTAGATTATGTTATTTTTCGACTCATGAGCAGCTTGACAGATTTCAACATATCAAGGTACTGAAGATATCGTTGATGGAACAGATACTCCAGAAGACATGATTATTCTGTTGTTAAGGACATTTTAGCTCGTCTTGCATTTAATGATCCTAACCCTAGACCATCCGTGACCAGTATCTCAGGTCAGTTTTGTTTATTTTTCTGTTGTTTAACACCGTACTCAGCAATATTCCAGCTATATGGCGGCGGTCTGTGATTAATCGAGTCTGGACCAGACAACCCAGTGATTGACATCCTGAGCAAACATATCAGGTGTAGTGTAGTGTAATGTAGTGTAGTGTAGTGTAGTGTAGTGTAGTGTAGTGTAGTGTAGTGTAGTGTAGTGTAGTGTAGTGTAGTGTAGTGTAGTGTAGTGTAGTGTAGTGTAGTGTAGTGTAGTGTAGTGTAGTATCTTGTTGTGTAGTGTAGTGTAGGGGATGTATATATCCTGAATGTAACAAAGAAAACATAATTAACTTAAAGTTTGTCAGTATTGTGCTTCCCAGCTTCTGGAATGCCACTCACAGAAGTTAAAGGCAAACTAGAATATATCCTTGATGGGTATTTAGAAGTTGGAAGGTAACATAACAACGTATGGTATGGATTTACAACTTCTTTAATATTTACAACACGACGTTTCTGGACTACTTCTTGCCCCTTAATTCACCTGAGAAATAACCCAGAAACGTAGTCTTGTGAATATTAAAGAAGTTGTAAATCCATACCATACGTTGTTATGTAACATATATCCCTCACAAAAAGTATACTGACATAACTCTATCAGTGAAAATATCCATTGGGTTACAATCAAAGAAGTTAAAGGTAAACTAAAATATATCCCCTACACAAAAGATATACTTACATAACTCTATCAGTGAAAATATCCATAGGGTTACACTAACAACAGAGAGACGCGCCGACCAGCAAGGCATGGTTGTACGCACTATTCTCTAGTCGTCGTATGTCACCTTCACTGTAGAATGATGGGTTATTGATTATTATGGTTTGCAGTTCAAAGCTTTCTTGTGGTGTTTTGTCTTGCTTTATGAAGCCCTGCCAAATACATTATAATATGTAATACGATTTTTCACATCTTATCACTTTGAATGAATCTGGAAGACACACTGCGGCAAGGATCCTCGCAAACGACTTCGTAAATAATATATAATGTGTTATAATTGGGATTCTCTCTTTGTTAGTCAGCCAAAATTATTTAACTCGTCACTAAACAAACTGTCCCGACAACGACTGAAAGACAAATCAGCCGGAACTATGGAGACACATGGGACCAAGCAACTGCATTGATTGAAACCATAGACCGTGCAACTTTAATTAAAGCGTTGGAAATGATTGCATGTACAAACATGGAACTTAATGAAGCACGCCTAACATATTTTATCATAATGGTCTAGCTATCTATGATGATAGGTCAATGATGTCATTGTTTAGTATAGCACATTTCAAGTAATGAAATCCAAGGTTTCAGTTTTAAGGGGTTTGCCAAAACGCAGCCCACATGCTACTCACTCATAAAAAAGCAATATCTCTGCCTGGCCATCTAAGGAATGTCCAATTATGAATGTGCAATCCGTTTCATCCATGCACGTTGACATGGCGTGGAGATTACTTACATTGGGACTGAGATGGCAGATGGTGGGTCTGCATGCAGCTGGGCATTTCATTCAAGGCCATCGGGCGTCTTGGGTTCAGGTCCCGAAAGGTCATCTGGCGTCAAACTCGGACTCATGAACATCAAAGGCGCTGAAATTTGGGGACCTGGGAACGGATCCATCGGTCAGACGAAAGCAGGTTCCTGCTTCATGTTACAGATGGTCGTCTGAGAGTTTGGAGGCGCATTGGCACTCCTTATGTGCTGAGGAACATTCATCTTACAGTTCTCCCATGACTGTAAGACAGACTTCCTTGTTATTGTTCGGAATAGAAATGCTAAGGTATGTGGACGGTTGAGCAGAGGAGAGAGAGAATGGTGTTTAATGCTGCAGTCTTACGTATTTCAGTTATATAACAATGACCTATTAGCAATCATGATGGCATCCGGACCACACAAACCAATGGTTGATAACAACACCAAACAACAACAACCCTCCCACAGACTCCCAACAGCGCTAAGGCTCGTCTGTGCAACCTCCTCAATTGTTTGTGCTTCTTTGTTGTGCATCCCTCAGCAATATTCAAGCTTTAGGGCGGCGACCTGTACATGATCAAACCTTAAGAAGACAACATAACTCGATGATATGCATCAACAAGTCAGCGAGTCCGACTAAAGAAACACAGATTTTTTGCTTGTAATAAATCTATCCGTTAATCATTTAGCATGAGCTATTATTGCTATGGACAACAGATAGACTCGTCAGAGCTGTAATGTTCTGGTTAACTAGTGTCTCCGCATTGAGTCATATCATAAAACATTAGAACAGCTATATAACAATTATTCCTTATAATATGAAAAAAAATATCTTTCATCCTTTGATGAAAATCTGTATGATAATATATTCCATAATCGCTTACCTCCGTATGAAAAATATCATTTTTCATGGAAGAAGTATTCTTACTAACCTCAGTTACTAACCTCACCAACAAACAAATTTGATACTACCATTCAACTCGTTTTAGTGGAGACGGTACAGCATTTTAATACATCTTGCAAGTTTCAAATATAGCAAGATATGACGATGCCAGTGCCCTTTGTATTCTGCTGGAAATGGCAAGTTCAAATGTCATGTAGGATATCCCAATACATGTTTACCAGTGAAGATCCCGAAAGAGTCTTCAGCAACCCATGCTTGTAAGAGGCAACTGACGGGATCGGATGGTCAGGCTCGCTGATTTGGTTGATGCATGTCATTGTATCCTAATTGCGTAGATCAGTGCTCATGATGCCAGTCACTGGATTGTCTGTCCAGACTCGATTATTTACAAACCGCTGCCATGTACCTGGAATATTGCTGATTAATCAACAAAAAAAAAACAAAGACAAAAACAACCCCCCTAAAAAAATAAAAAAACAAAACAAAACAAACGAAAACCCCCTAAAAGCAACAAAAAACCCAACAAAAACAAACAACAACAACTAACAAACAAATCCAAAACATGTCAAATCTGAAGACTTTCCGCAACCGACAAACAAAATACCTGACAAGAGGTCGACATTAGCCAGGAGGAAAGCCTATTTCTAGAATTAGCTTCAAACTGTTGATTTCACTTCCAGGAGACTCACTTTGGAAAATATAGATTCAATTTTGAATGTGGTACCGAGTGTTACCAAATTCGGGATACACCGCAAAAGCCTTTTCGTGGTGAATGAGGGGGAAATATGCCACGACTGTCGCCTTCCAGATAAGGCAAGCGACACACTGATTGGTTGCACGAACGGTTGTTTTAACACGAAGCGTGAAACTTTCTGTTTGTTTGAAGATTCCAGCACAGGTTCAACAAGCAGATGAATCTTTGCATCTTCAGGGAATACATATAACATTTACAGGTGACAGCACCTAAATAAAGTGCTGGAAAGCTGACAAGTGAGTTATGTTGCTTTCAGTGAAAAGGTGTTTTTTCTTTAAAAATGGTGTTTTTCTTAACAGAAGCTGCACGGCAGAATCAGCTACAAACGTGGAATATCTTGGCATGCGAGGCGCTGCTCTATCAAAATATACCAGTTATTTCTTTATCAATCACTCGAGCAAAACCAGGTACATCAGTGAAAAGTTTTGACGTTTTTGAAAGCAAGGTGCTGCTCTATGAAATGACAGTTTATCATTTTTCAAAGATCAGTGGAGCAAAAACGGGGATATTCAGTGAACACATCTGTCACCACTCGCCCCTTTTCGTAACATCCAAGAAGAATCGTCCCCCTACATTTGTCACCACTCGCCCCTTTCCGTAACCTCCAAGAAGAATCGTCCCCTATATTTGTCACCACTCGCCCCTTTCCGTAACATCCAAGAAGAATCGTCCCCCTACATTTGTCACCACTCGCCCCTTTCCGTAAACTCCAAGAAGAATCGTCCCCCTACATTTGTCACCACTCGCCCTTTCCGTAACCTCCAAGAAGAATCGTCCCCTACATTTGTCACCACTCGCCCCTTTCCGTAACATCCAAGAAGAATCGTCCCCTACATTTTGTCACCACTCGCCCCTTTCGTAAACTCCAAGAAGAATCGTCCCCCTACATTTTTCACCACTCGCCCCTTTCCGTAAACTCCAAGAAGAACCGTCCCCTACATTTGTCACCACTCGCCCCTTTCCGTAACATCCAAGAAGAATCGTCCCCCTACATTTGTCACCACTCGCCCCTTTCCGTAAATTCAAGAAGAATCGTCCCCTACATTTGTCACCACTCGCCCCTTTCCGTAACCTCCAAGAAGAATCGTCCCCCTACATTCGTCACCACTCGCCCCTTTCCGTAACCTCCAAGAAGAATCGTCCCCCTATATTCGTCACCACTCGCCCCTTTCCGTAACCTCCAAGAAGAATCGTCACCACTCGCCCCTTTCCGTAACCTCCAAGAAGAATCGTCCCCATACTTTCGTCACCACTCGCCCCTTTCCGTAACCTCCAAGAAGAATCGTCCCCTACATTTGTCACCACTCGCCCCTTTCCGTAACTTCCAAGAAGACTCGTCCCCCTACATTTGTCACCACTCGCCTTTCCGTAACCTCCAAGAAGAATCGTCCCCCTACATTTGTCACCACTCGCCCCTTTCCGTAACCTCCAAGAAGAATCGTCCCCTACATTTGTCACCACTCGCCCCTTTCCGTAACATCCAAGAAGAATCGTCCCCCTACATTTGTCACCACTCGCCCCTTTCCGTAACTCCAAGAAGAATCGTCCCCCTGCATTTGTCACCACTCGCCCCTTTCCGTAACCTCCAAGAAGAATCGTCCCCCTACATTTGTCACCACTCGCCCCTTTCTGTAACCTTCAAGAAGAATCGTCCCCCTACATTTACACCACTCGTCCCTTTCCGTAACCTCCAAGAAGAATCGTCCCCCCATTCGTGACCAACTCGTGTTATTCCGGGACAAGCCGAATAGCGACTCGTGCCGCTCTGGAAGGATTTCAGGCGCATGAACGTCAGAATTACTTTAAAAAAAGAACGATAACTCTATCCCTGTTTGATTCCAAAGTTTCTTAATATCACCGAAGCACATGTACATTGTATTGCTAGGTTGTTGTTTTTTGGGTTTGTTTACTTATTTATTTTAAATAATTCAACCTCTTTGATACAACTAAAAGAAGGAGAAAACCATATTTGTTAGACATATTCTAATGTAATCATTACCAGCTGTTCGCCTTATATTTCCAATTATGTTAATGTTCTTAATAGGGTTTAATTATCACAAATGGGAATTGTTTTATTGAATATACATATTTTTTTTTAAAACAATCAGCTACATTAAATCCCAAAGCAGATACTCAAAAATGACTTTAAAATATTTCTCAAACTGAACATTCGTGTAACCTTGCTGTCACACCCCTGGTGGAATTTCTAATGAATTCGCTGAAAAAAATATGAAGGACCAAAAAAACACTCAGACTAAAATATCCCCAGAGCTATGAAATATAAGCCCAATGTTAAAGATTAAGGTTGATTAGTTACATACAAATACGATATTATTGTTTTGAAACTCGTAGAGATTATAATTACATTTCCTAAAATTGGTCGAAGAGCACGTACAATCTCCATAACAAGCCCGCAAGATCGTCAGTAATACACTCAGTTGGACCCATGAGAGCTGTGATGTCAACAAACGCACGTGCGTGTGTTTGAATCTCTCACCGTCAATCGCATGATTTTTTTAAAAAACTTTATAAAAGGCAGCAAAATCCTTTTAGCTACGTTCTTTGTACTTTCAATATGACGATATATATTTTTCATGACATAATGCCATAAACGATTTAAGTACTCGGGATTATTTTTATCAAAGCACCGCGCTCATTTACGCGCGTTCTGATTGGTTTGTCGTATTTTCGCACATAACAAGTATCGAGTGGGGACGATTCTTCGAGGTGAAAAGCGCGAGTGTGTGACGAGAATGTCGCCCCCACATTTGTCACCACTCGCCCCTTTCCGTAACCTCTAAGAAGAATCGTCCCCGTCTCGATCTTGTTATGTGCGAAAATACGACAACCCAATCAGAACGTGCGTAATGATTGCAGGAGTTTGATAAAATAACCCCACTACTTAAATCGTTTAGGACATGTGATTGTTTGAAAAATGATGATGAAACCATATTGTCATAATTGAAAGTACAAAGAACGTAATCAACAGAATTGTGTTGCCCTCATTTGAAGCCTTTTGATAGGATGATGTCAGGACGGTGAGAGATTCAAATACACGCACGTGCGTTTGTCTACATAACGGCTCTCTTGGGGTTCAGTTGAATGTATTTCTGACGATCTTGCGGGCTTGTCTTTGGATAATTTACGTGCGCTTTTTTTCCTTCATTTTTGAGAAATATAATTATTGATCGAGTTTATAAAAGAGTTTCAAAACAATAATTACATCTATATATAACTAAATCAACTTTAATCTTTAACATTGGGCTTATATTTCACATCTCTGGGCAGCATATTTTAGTCTGACTTTTTGGGGTCATCCATACTTTTTCAACGTATTCATTCTAAAATTCTCCAAGGGTATGGCAGCAAGGTTACACGAATGTTCAGTTTGAGAAATATTTTAAAGTCCTTTTTGAGTATCTGCTTGTGGATTTATTGTAGCTGAGAAAATGTATATTCAATAAAACAAATCCCATTTGTGATTCTTAAACCCTATTTAGAAATTTGTCATTTAGCAAGGTTTCGAGCTTGTTTTCCACGTATTCTGAAGTCGAATCCCTGTATCACCATGATGCATGTGAAGTGAGGACAAAACATAGGGTCATGACAACTCAAGCCTATAAATATTAATTTAAACTGGGGCTAGAAAATAAAATAATTTGTTACGACCAATCCTTGCTTCTCATTATCATCTAACAGGCTCACTCAGAACTGCATGTAACTAGTATTCTTATACCACCAATTACAGAAAATACGTTGAAAAAAGCCATGGTGTTAAAATAAGTGCCAAAATAAATATAAACTAATGTTAAAGATTAGAGACCGATTTGAATTATAGATGTATTATTATTGTTTTGAAATTTCTTTATAAACCGATCAACAATTATATTTCTCAAAATGAAGCGCGTAAGTCGAACGAAGCCACCGAATCGTCGAAAATACGACTGTTTTCCCAGAGGCAGATATGTGAACGAAACGCGATGCGTATGTTGCCGTCTGACATCATCCTTATCAAAAACTTCGAAATGGTGCTAATTCACAACCAGTTCCGTTCTTTAACTACTTTCAGTATGACAATGGTTTTCATCATTTTCGATGCAATCACTAAACTGACGTAGTCGGGGATATTTCGTAAAACTCTACGGTATCATTACGCGTTCTGATGGAGACTGACATTTTCGCACGTAACTGAATCGGTGATAACTAACCAGAAGATTACGAGGAAAGAGATATTCACTCACCCTTTCCGTAACCTCCAGGAAAGATCGTCCCCGCTCCGATGGTGACGCGCCGACAAATTATCAGAACGCGTAAATGACGCGGCTGTTCAAAAGCAATCGATGCATGGCATTATGTCGTGAAAAATATATCGTGGTACGCCAGCTAAAAAATTTTGCTACCTTTATAAAGTTTTAAAAATATGGCTGGTGAAGATAAACACGCACGTGCGTTTGACAACGTCACGGCTATAAATAGTCCAACGGTAGCTGTTGCGAGCTGATATGCTCGACGAGCTGCAATGTAACTTCTCTGCAGTTTCAAGCAATAATAAGCCGACGGCATCGACCTTATCAACTTCGCCAGCTCTGAGGAGATATTTTGAACTCTGATGTTTTGGTCGCTCGCCGACACGATTCATTATTCCGCCGAAACGGAATTACGAATGTTCACGATATTTTGCAAGAATAGGCACGGTGACTCTGCTGGTAGCAACTGATTGTTTTAATATGTTATATTCAAAACAATTCCCGACTGATGGTATTAACATAATTGATATAACGGTACCTTTGGTAACTGTTCCACGGTAAATTATGTCACAGCTATATGGTTTTCTCCTTTTCTTTCAGTTGGCTTATCCAGAAGGTTGAATTATTTAAAATGAAATAAATGAAACAGGCAAACAACAACTTAACAGCAATATTGACTAACAAACTGGCGATCAACACGAGGACTAAATTATCATTCTTTAAAGTATTCTGACGCGTTAAATACGCCTGAAAATATTTCGAAGCGCGACTTTGTCCGATAATGATCACCGAATAATGGACAGATCGCTGAACATTGAAGGTACAGAAAAAGAAACGGCTCTGAGACATTGGAGACGAAAGAAGTGAAACGACAATGAAGTGCTTTAACTGAATCAATTACGAAAGAGGAGCGAGTGAAACGTACAAATATGAAATTTACAGAAAAGAACGTAAATGTGAGGTTTTATTCTTGAAGAATTACGGAAAAATATCTTCAGAACAGAGATTACGGAAAAGAGCAGTATTTGAAGGTTGAAACGGCGTTTAGTGAGGAACATTTCTTCTTTTGAAGCGACAATATGAAGGTTGTTAACTCTTTGAAGATTACTGAAAGAATTAACTTGAGCAGAACGTATTGTTTGAAAATAACGGGGACATTAACTGTGGAGATTTACGAAAGAGGCGGTGATAACGAGGTTTCTTCTTCGGAAATTTACGAAGAAGAACGTGGTGATATAACAGGGGAACATTCTTCTTGAATATGTTACGGAAAGGGGCGATTGACAATCGGACGATTTAATTCTTTGAGTTTGTATTGGCGAACATTCTTCTTCGGAGTTTGCGGAAAGAAGGCGATGACGGTAAATAACAAGGGGAACATTAACTATTGGATGTTGACAATGTGAAGTTGATGCTAACGGAAGATTACGAAAAGGGGCAGTGATAACAGAGGAACGATTTAATAACGGAAGTTACGAGAAAGAGGCTTGGTATTGACAAATATTTCGAAGTGACCGGAAAGAACGATATTGTTCGTATGAGGACGTTGGAGGTTACGGAAGAACGAGACGTGTTGATATTGTTCACTGAATATCCGTTTTCCTTTCCGCTGATGTTTAGGCTTCCTTCATTTCAGCAGAGCAGCACCTTGCTTTCAAAACGTCCGAAACCGCGCTGTTGTTTTTACTCGGTGATGATCAAGCTGGTATATTTTGATGGGCAGCGCCTCATGCTGGCGATTCTGCCGTGCGCTTCTGTTAAAGAAAAACTTGCCATTTTTAAAGAAAACACTTAGCTCACTGGCTGGCGCTTTCACTGTCACTCGGCTTGCTTTTAATTTGAGTGCTGTCTACCAATGTTACGCCCTGAGAAGGTACGAGATTCGTCTGTTGAACTGACAGCACGGAATCTTCAGCAAACGAAAGTTTCACGCTTCTCAAACTGGCTGCGTTCATGCAACAATGCTTGCTGTCTGGAAGGCATGCTTCCCCTCATTCACCGCGAAAGGCACCATCCCAATTTAACACTCGTACCACATTCAGAACCCGTCTGCCTTTTCAAAGTCCTGAGTAATCAGCAGTTTGGCTTTAATTCTGAAGCAGGCTTTCTCTGGCGTCAGTGACTTTATTTGTCGTTGCCAAATCTTCGGGTGTTTTAATTTGTTGAATTGTTGTTGTTTGTTTTTGTTGAGTTTTGACGCTTTAGGGTTTTCGTTTTTGTTTTAATTTTTATTTTGGGGGTTGTTTTGTCTTTTCGTTTTGTTGTTAATCGCTTATTATTTCAGGCATGGCGGCGTTTGTCGAACGGCTGTCATATTTGATCTGCACGGTAGAATACCCGGCCAACGTGCGTCGAGCACAAGTTTATAAATGGTTGCTGGTATGTGTTGAGACTGTCTACGTGACATTTGAGCTTTGCCGTTTTCGAATACCAGGGGCGCGGCTGTCGTCATATCTTGTATTGAAGCTTTGAATATTGGCTCTTTCAACGCCTTCTCCACTGAAACGGTTGAATAAACGGTATCCAGCGTTTGTTGGTGAGGATACTTCTTCCGTGAAAATGATATTTTTCATGCCCGGAAGGTATAACGATGCATGAATATATTATCATGCCGAATTTTCTCGGGATGAATTTTCATGTGCTGGGAATGATGAACATATACAATGACTTCAATGAACATTGTCTATCTTGTTGATCACGCTGGCTTAACTCGTAACTGAAGCTGTTAACGGATAGTTTGTGCAACGAAAATCTGTCGTTGGTCGGCTCGCTGACTTGTTGACCAGCTATCATCATTCGGGACTGGTCGTATTTTGAATCGCCGCTAAAGATGTTGAGGACTGGCCTGAACCGAAGGCTTGCTGGCGCTGTTGAATTGATTGTTGATATTACGTTATCGACACCGACCCGGTTTGTTGTCCGGTCCGCCATCTGATAAGGTCGTTGTTATGTAACTTCGATGAACTGCGGCATTAAACATTCAACTCAACTTAAAATCACATGCCAGCATTTCTGTTCGAACTATTATTTCAAAGAGTCTGTCTTCGGTCGTGAACTTCAACAATGTTCCTCGGCAGCAAGGAGATTATTGTCCGCCTAACGTCTGGCATCGAAGCGGGGAACACTAACAGGTCTGACCGATGGATCGTTCCCGAAAGGTCTTTGAAATTTCGGCATGGCTGTTGTTCATGAAGTCAGTTTGACACCAATAGGACACGAACGAACCGTTGTTCGAAATAACGGCGTTACCGCCATCTCGTCAATCTTCAAACGTCCGCGCCATCGTCAATAAACGTGCTGTTGGACGTCCGCAGATGACGGTTTGGCGATAACATGATTGGTAACGTATTGAACTTTGCGGAATGGCAAACTGAAGGCAGTTCATTACTTGATGATGCTATACTGTCGTGACCCTATCGTCATGAATAACTGAACCATTATGATAGATGGCTTCATTAAGTTTGCGTCGTCATTCCAGCGCTTTGCGCAGGTCTGCTCGGTATCAATGCGCAACTGATTCACGTTCCGGCTTTCGGTCGTTGTCATGTTGGTGGTGACGAGTTAAATGATTTTGACGATGCTGAAGTCTGACCATAACGCATTATGGCAATATTTTGAGGGATAGTTTCGCGAAGGATCACTGCAGTGTCTTCAGATAATGAAAAATCATTACAATCGCCAATATTGTTGGCGAGGACTCGCAAAAGCAGACAACACCACGAAAACTTTGAACTGCGAACCATCAATGACCCATCTACGGTGGTGGGCATGCGGGCGACTGGAAAAATGGTGCGTACAACTGTGCTGGTCGAGCGCGTCTCGACCCTATGGATATTTTCGCTGATGCGGTATGTGAAACCGCTATCTTTTATTGGCCGGGGATATTTTGGTTTGCCTTCAACTTCTTTGATTATGACAATATTTTCGCTGATGAAGTTATCGTCATTATACTTTTGACCGGTGCCAATGTTACGTAACGGCGTGGTGTGGTTTTGGCTTCTTTGTGTTCTGAGACTACGGTTTCTGGTTGTTCTTCGGGTGGGATTGGGGGCGAGAGTGGTCCGGAAGCGTCGTTGAAGTATTGAAGTTGTGGAAGTCATGCCATGCGTTTGTGTTTGCGCTTCCGGCTACCGTACTTGTCGAGGTTATGTTGGTTTTGGCTGCGGCGATGCATTCAGAAAGCTTTCGGGCTTTGAACGAAACTGAAGTTGATATGTTTTCAACTTCGTTACATTCGGACAACCATCCCCACGCCGCTACAACAGATACTTGCTTTACGCGCACTTACGCTTTACTACATACATACATACGCTACGCACACGCTTTACGCTACGCTACGCTACGCTTTGCTACGCGCCGCCTTACTGATTATGTTGCTTCGAGATCGATATGGTTATTCACGGTCGAAACTCGGTAATCACCGGGCCACCATCTCCTGCTAACTGGAATATTGCTGATACGATTAAGCTGGCTGGAAAAATAAGTAAAACTGACCTGAATACGATGCGGATGATCTGGGGTTGGGAATGGTAAATGCTAATGTCGCCAACTGGCCAGAATAAACGATATTTCTGGTGTCTGTTCCGTCGGCTGGCTCCAATGTCGATACTTTGCTGGTCAGCTGTCATGATAGAAAAATAACATAATCTACAACGGATTTTATCGTCGCTTCCATACGTGAAATCTTTCAAAGCATTTAACCTACTTGAATTGATAACTGAAGTCGTGTTCTATCTCTACTGTCGCGTTGAAAATGCGCCTGTTCTTTCGTGCGACGCAATTATTGATGCGTCATCGGCAAGGACAAACTTGCCGCTTCCGCCTGAATACTGCTCACTACGAACGCCGCCGCACGATCTTTACGCACGCTTTCAGATGCTTACGCTTTTACGCTACGCTCCAGACTATACTTTCACTTGCTACGCTACCTACGAGATTTTACTGCCCCGCTGAATACCTTGCCCTTCTGAACCTTACATACGCCACTTACAAAATACGCTATACAATTCACCTTACCCCGCTTACGCCCCGCTACGCTACTTGCGCCACCTTTACATACGAGATGCTTACGCTGCGCTGCTGGCTTTACTGCGCCACTACGGTACGCTTTACGCCCGCTGCCTGAATGCTACGCTTTCGCTGCTACGCTGAATACTGCCGCTTACGCTACGCTACGCTTTACGCGCGCCGCTTGCGCCAATGATGTCGAGAACAAAAGAGGGCTGATCATTGGTGCTAATGACTCGTAATACGGCTTGTCTGGTCTATATTCGGGATCGGGTCGTTCCAATGAACGGAAATGTGCCATCAGATAAAATGATGATTGATGCGCGACGAGCTGAACTTTATACCGGGGCCGCTGCTTTACGTAGGCCAATGAACTTGCTCTGGCACTGACGCTTTGTGATGACGAACTGAAGAACATTCGGTACGCTGCGCTTTTATTCAACGGTATTCGACGGTTCCGGTTGCGTTCGAGAGCTTTGTTCGAGAGTTCACGCTGAAGCGATGTTATTTCTTTGACGACCACTGTCTTTGGCATTAAACTTTGTGCGAGTTTGCCGAAGATGATGTGCTGAAAGTGCATGTTCGACTAAGCTATATTACAGATGATCTTCTGACAATTGTTTTGATGGATTCGAACGATCAAACAGCGACGGAACAACAGCAACGGTATGTATGTTTTGACATCCGATGCGCGTGAACGAGATTCTTCAAACGGTTGGCGATCGATACCGGCGTGATCGCTGTTGGCTCAAACGCAGTGTTTTCGGGTTCCGCGACGATCATCGACATTATCCGACTATCTACGCTTGATTGACGGTGAATGGTTTGCGGCATCCGTTGATTCGTCATGACGAGATCGCGCAATGGTGCGTGTCTGGTAATGTTTGACGTACGATAACTTTCATACCCTGACGGATCCGGTTCTGGGGTTGAACAGGTCCCTTCTTTCAATGACCAGGTGAATGATTGTCGCTTCGGACTCGTTATGGATAGATGACTGGAATGATGATGTTGAACAAGGAAATGACTGAAGTAGTTTTCTCCGAAATGACTTTCAAACTTTAAAATATTCGATAAGGGAACAATTCAGTTTTAAAATTTGGCTTTATTTTCCAGCTATGGTCAACCACTGTGTCGGTTGCCAGATAATTTCACGGCTAAACAATGTTGAATTTCATAATGTTTGACTACGGCTGACTGACGCAACAACCACAAACGAGATCCCGCCAGGTCGGCTGCCGGCTTTCGTTCGCGTCGACACAAATTCTTCTTTCACGTTACCCATGTCTTCGGCTTGAGATAAACGCATTTCTCATCACGTCGGTATTCTCTTGGCCGGAACCTTTGGAACTGATTTTATCACTGTATGTTATCGAAAATCGAACGGCTGGTGGTGAAACCCCACCTGATATGTTTGCTCGTCAATCATCTGATGCGGTCAGGCTCGGTGTCTGAACCTGCCTGGCGTTAACCTTTGGTACCGTGGCTGGCAGAAAAATGAAGCAAAACCGACGCAGGCCACTGATGGGCCAGAGACTCATTAAGTGACAGTAAAATATTCATGGCTGGCTTCTTTCTGGCATCTGTTCCGTCAACGACATCTTCGGTATTGGTGTTGTCAGCTAAGCAGTCGAAGAAAACTGGCATGATACGAATTATCGTCGCTTCCGGCATGGCTCGACCACAAGCGACTGTTTAATGCCGAACGAAATTAAACTGGAAGTGTTCGGCACAAGTCGAGTGGTGTCTAATTGAGGACGCGTTTGTCACCCTGAACGCGCGATTTGAAGAGTAGCCATAATGTTCGTTTGTTTCGAAAGCTTCTTATCTTCCGAAGCGCATTTGCCCTCGCCAGCTTCGGAACGAGCAGGTAATGTATTTTGTGTTTTATAACGGCATTCAGCATCGTAAAATACTGTAACCACTACAGGATAATGTGCTCTGGAATGCCGAACGCCATTTTGCTGACGGCGAACTTTAACCGTCAATGAAAGATTTTGTCGCCTGCGCTTCGCTGGCATACTGTTTCTTGCCCCGGGAATTTTACATTGCTTTGATATATCGTCGTACGTAAAAGTTAACTACTGACACTGCATCTCATTTCCCGGTACATGGCATAACTGCTACTGACGGCACTGTATGCGACGTTCACCGCTGCTGCTGCTGCGCCAGCGCCGCCTACCAGGCACGGTATTTCTGGTAACGACTTCTCGCGGTTTGAAGCGGCGATGGCGGGCTGTTCATTTGGTACTATTGACTAAACTACTGAATTCGGCGACAGCGACGCTTATCTGCACGGCACAAATAGATAGCGATGAACACAGTACGTTGAGCTGCTCGCTGGCGATTTCGACACTTCTTCGCTTCGTCGACGGTGCACCCGGTGGCCGAAATAATGGTTATGGCAATCCATGCCAAATGTTGGTTACATTTGCTTGCGAATGACATCCAATATTGTCACGAGTTTAGATAAACGTTCCTGAACGCCCCCACCTGCCTGTCGACGAAAGGAAGCCTGACGGAAGATGCCATCACCATGCTTCACTGATTTCGGCGCTACGGCGTGTACCGAACTGTCTGTGAGAACCTGACTGACCATTACTATGCGGCTGCTGTTGTATTTTAATCGGCACTGCATTGTACCCAGTGGCATTTTCATTTCTTTACTGAAAATAATAGGCGTAACGAAGCATTCAGTTGATTGTTGGTCGGCAATGCGATACCCGTCTGAATTCTGCGATACCAAATCTTTCCGTTCCACCGCGCAAAACTTTACGAATTTATGCCCTGCGCACGTCACGCCGCAGCGGTGTTTGTCATTTATGAGTGCGAACCGAATCATACCGTAGACGAAGGCGGATGTGGCGACTGCGCTTGCGGCAATGCACCATCGACCGGCGTTGAAAATGTTGCTCGCATTGTACGGCATGAATGAGAACGCTGGCTGCTGGCTTTACCGCTATGGGCGAAGACGCTCGCGTTATTGCCCGTCTTCTGGATTTGTACCACTGTATCTTCAGTACGGGATTGTCGTTCCAATTGAAAGAACAACATTTATCGACGCAGACTGGCACTGTGACTTCTCCCTTCGATATTCCATCGCGCCTCAATAACATTAACCGCCCGGCTTCTGCGTTAACCGTTTAAAGCTTCATTGATCGGCGGCACCTCGCGGTAGCGTGGCGGCGATTGAGCCTTTGTCTGTAAATCAGTGGCAATCTTCTATTCCCGCAAAGGGCGCGAAGGTTCTCTTTAGTGCGCTGATCTGGCGGCTCGTGGAAGATTCCGTCTTCTTTCGGCAAAGTGAACGGTGCGTTTGAACACGGAAATGTCGCTTAAACCGACGCGTGCGGACAATACTGTCGGAGAAAATAACTTCACTGGTAAAATTCGGAGATGACTACGGTGCTTAAACCAACAGGCTCGAACGTCACTGAAATTTACGGGCGTATAAAGCCGTGTTTCCACTGATGAAAATGCCAAAACTGAAAACCGGAGATGAAGGACGTTATTTAATACGAAGCATTAATTGCGTCATCACGTATCTGAATTGAGCACCTGACCACTCATCCTCAATTTTCTTACTGGCATTGTATGCATTGTCGATTGTCGAGGATCGACTTTATTGTAGTGTGTTTGTTTCGAAAATAAACATTACCGTACATTGAAGAATATGCCAGCTTGTTATTCATCGTTGATTGAAGGCAATGCTGACGTTTTTAATAGTGTTTTGCGTGATATTTATTCATATTTCGTTGAAAAATATGGATGCTATTCGTCGGTTGGTTGAACATTGACGAAGCTGGCGAAGGTGGTGGTAGCCTTTTAGGTTCCCATATATTTTCTTTTCGCCAAAGGCCCCTTCGTCGAGAATCGTCAATGTTTTACGTCCCCGGTGATCCCCATTCTTGTCTGTTGTTTACAATATATGGCTTTTTAATTGTGTGCCAGTGAATCTGCGAAGTTCTACAAACCCTTTCAAACAACGAAGGTTTGCCTCTGATAACAAACGAAAAACTTTACTGGCTGTCGACTTAATGAACCCGCTTTGAGCATGGTGGCTACATTTATATTAATGTTTCTTCAATAAAGAAACGATAATTATTCGAAAACAACGTTAACGACTTTGTTTGGACCCGGTGACACTTACACCGCCTGATATTGGCATGGGTTAAAGACTTTATTTCAGATTTCTGTTAGATGACTTCAATCTTCTTAGTACTCACTGTGGCTTGCTGTTTTAATGGAACGTTAATCATTTGAGAATGCGCCGGGCAATGAACGATTGATCTGTTGACTGGAATATTGCATTGCTAACGCTAGACTTTTCGGCATTACTGGTACAATACTGTATTATTTCTGATAGTTTTCCCGTCGAAGTTTGAACTCGCTGGCGCTTTCATATGATGACTGATGTTAATCTATTATTATTAGCTAAATGACCGATATTATTATTATTAATGTAATGTCAATAGTAATGTAGTAATAATGTATTCATTAATGTATTCATTATTGACCGGTAATTATTGTCGTCTGTGTTTGCGATGATTTCTCCTTAACTGAGTAATTACCGATAACGTCAAATGGCCGTGTTACCCATATGCGTAATGACGGCTGCATTTGATGTTTCAATGACTCGCTGATGACAATCTTCGGCTGACGCAATTGTTGTTCTTCGCGGCTGAAGCGCGGCTAATAGATCCATTTTGCGAAATCTTCGAGGCGGTCAGCGATGACATGTTTGGTGGTTGGGCTTACTGTATTTAACGACTTCTAGAATGTTGATTGTTTCGCGCTGTTACTGGGATGATAACCTCTGTCGGACCGGCGGTTTCTGGCTGATGGCACTTTAACGTCTCCAGATGATCGATGTCAGCGCTAAACATGAAAACGTTGCCTGTTCATGTTTGGTGAAGCGGCGTTGCCGATCGGACGTCCGCTTCAATTTCTTTGGTCTGTTCACGATTTATCCCCGATCTTATCTTAACCTGAATAATCTTAGCGACAAACGGTGGATTGACTGGCCATCGTTAAATGATAGACTTCATTACGCCATCTTTTATTCTTCTCCATCGGCGATAATCGGCGTATTTGCCTTCGTGATATTCTGGGCTGTTTGGGGAATCGTTCTGCGTGATGGATAACGAATACTGTTTGAATATTGCTGCGTTTTGACGTTGATATCATTGCTTGTGCTTCAAATGGAGTAATCGCTTGCGGTAAATGTTCGGCAGATCTTTCTGGAACGCGTTTTATTTCGCTAATGGCGAAAATGTACTGAACTGATCGTAACTGACTACGGTTTTGCCTTTCTGACGATGGTTTCTGTTTTAATAGTTGATATTGAACTTAAATGGTTTGATAAACCCGATGGCACGGAGTCCTATTTCGACTCTTTTGGACATCAAATTCGCGAACATTTCGGCGTGGTTCTTTCTTGTGAAAGATTTCATGATGCGTTGGTTTCAAGTTTACGTAAAGCTATTGTTGATCTAACTGAAGCAAAATGTTTTATGATTTCGACCAATTAAAGATGGCGTTTCGATCTGATATCGATATCGAACGAATTTCTCGGCTGAACCATTTTGGTATCTTCGATGAAAATATTGTTTTTACGTGAAGATGGTTGTTTTACGCGGCTGTTTCAATGTTCGTCGTTGTGATTTTATTGACGAAGTCGACGATCTGATCGTGTGAACGTGATGATGATGGATCGGGATTCAGGTCTTGTTTACCCAGGCCGTCCTTTAACCTTTATTCGAACATGTTTCCATAAATGATTGAGATCATCTTCGGCAATAATGATGTTTGTGGATGGGCGACGTTCAATTTATTGCTATCACTGTTATGCTAAATCCTTCCATACTATCATCCATTTCTTCACTGGCTTCTTCTTTATGGCTCCTTCCTTCCTTCCATTTATTTCTTTCCTATTTCCACTGGCTTCTTTCCATTCCTTCCTTTCTCCATGCTGTTTCCATTATCCTCCATTTCTTCCTTCCTTCCACTGTCTATTTCTTTATTTCATTCCTTCCTGGCTGCCTTCCTTCATTTCCTTCTTCACTATTCTTCTTTTCACTTCTATTTATTTCCATATTCATCCATTCCTTTTCATTCTTCCATTCACCCAGCCATATTTCCTCTGTCCATTCCTGTTGTCCTTCATTCCATTTCCTGTGTTCTTTATATTTCTTCCATATTCCTTCCTTCATTCTCTTCTTTCCACTTTCAATACTGTTTCACTATTGTGTCATTTCGTGGCTGCATGCTGCTCCATTCTATCCTTTCAGATATTTTCTGTGCATTTCCATATTCCACACATCCACCACTGTCTCTTCTCCATTGTCTGTACATATTTCCATTTCATTTCATGTGCTGTCCATTCACCTTTTCATATTCCACCTTCATGTGTGTGTGTGTGTTCTTTTCCATCTTTCACTATTAAGTTTCTTTCCTAGCTGGCTGCTGTGTGTGTTCATGTGTCTTCGTGTGTTGTGCCATTCCTGGTGTGTGTGTGTGGCTGTGTCTGTCCATGTGTTCCTTCCTGTGTGTGTTGGTCTTTTCATCATGTGTGTGTGTGTGTGTCATGTCCTTCCTTGTCTGTGGTCCTGTCTTCTGGGATGTCATTTGTGTGTCTGTCAAGTTCTGTGGTCCTCTCTGTTCTGGGGCCATTGTTGGGGTTGTGGCTCGTTCATTCTGTCTCAACTGTGGTTGTGTTTCTGTCTCCGTCTTTCCGTGTTTGTCCAGTTGTGTTGTGGAGTCTTCTGTTTCCATGTTCTGTGTGTGTCCATGCTGTGGCCATTTCCTTGTGTGTATGGTGTGTCTGTCAGTTCACTGGTCTTCAGTGTTGTGTCCATGTCCTGTTCCTTCTTGTTCGGGGCTGGCTCAGTTCCATTGCTGTTTGTGGTCTGTGTCTGTGTCATTCTTTCCAGCCATACTGTTGTCCATTGTGTGTCATTCTTTTTCTGTGGCTGTCCCTCTCCGTTTCTGGTCCTTCTTCCTGTGTGTGTGTGTGCGGCTGTGTGTGTGTGTGTGGTGTGGTCCGTGTCTTTCACCTTCTGTGTCCTGTGTGTGTGGTTCTCTGTGTGTGTCCATGTGTTGTTGTTGATTCTGTGAATCATTCTGTGGTGTGGTTGTGTGTGTGTGTGTGTGTGTCTTGTCAGCTGTGTCCATGGGTGTGTGTCTCGTGTCTGTGTGGTTCTTCCATGTCTCCTTCCTGTCTGTCTGTGCATCCATGCTGTCTTGTGTGTCAGTCCTGTGTTTGGTCTGTGTCTGTGTGGTCAGCTGGCCATTCTGTTCCTCCTTGTTTCTGTGTCCATGTGTCTCATTGGCATCATGTGGCTGTGTGTTGTCTTGTGCTTGTGCCTTGTGTGTGTGTTGTGTGCCTTGTGTGTGTGTGTGTTGTATGTGCCTTGTGTGCCTGTGTGTGTGTGTGTGTGTGTGTGTGTGTGTGTGTGTGTGTGGCCTTGTGTGTGTGTGTGTGTGTGTGTGTTGTTGTTGACATTGTTATTCCCA